>NW_024427366.1:0-66630 GCF_017639655.2 Falco naumanni
ACCAGCTTTCTGGGCTTGAGATGGGGGAACCGCTGACTTTTGGACTCGGCCGGTGAAAAAATGTTCCAAACACACCCCATGCACAACTCCACCGGGGAAGGTGCCAGCAAGGGAGTTCTCTGGTAGTTTTTACACTGCTCTGCTAGGCAGCTGAAAGACACCACAAAAGTTGTTCTACCAGCTTTCTGGGCTGAGATGGGGAACCGCTGACTTTTGGACTCGGCCGGTGAAAAATGTTCCAAACACACCCCATGCACAACTCCACCGGGGAAGGTGCCAGCAAGGAGTTCTCTGGTAGTTTTTACACTGCTCTGCTAGGCAGCTGAAAGACACCACAAAAGTTGTCTATCCAGCTTTCTGGGCTGAGATGGGGAACCGCTGACTTTTGTACTCGGCCGGTGAAAAAATGTTCCTAACACACCCCATGCACAACTCCACCGGGGAAGGTGCCAGCAAGGAGTTCTCTGGTGGGTTTTTACACTGCTCTGCTAGGCAGGCTGAAAGACACCACAAAAGTTGTTCTACCAGCTTTCTGGGCTGAGATGGGGGAACCGCTGACTTTTTGGACTCGGCCGGTGAAAAAATGTTCCAAACTACACCCCATGCACAACTCCACCGGGGAAGGTGCCAGCAAGGAGTTCTCTGGTAGTTTTTACACTGCTCTGGCTAGGCAGCTGAAAGACACACAAAAGTTGTTCTATCCAGCTTTCTGGGCTGAGATGGGGGAACCGCTGACTTTTGGACTCGGCCGGTGAAAAAATGTTCCAAACACACCCCATGCACACCCCCCCGGGGGAAGGTGCCAGCAAGGAGTTCTCTGGTAGTTTTTTACACTGCTCTGCTAGGCAGCTGAAAGACACCACAAAAGTTGTTTCTACCAGCTTTCTGGGCTGGAGATGGGGGAACCGCTGACTTTTGGACTCGGCCGGTGAAAAAATGTTTCCAAACACACCCCATGCACAACTCCACCGGGGGAAGGTGCCAGCAAGGAGTTCTCTGGTAGTTTTTACACTGCTCTGCTAGGCAGCTGAAAGACACCACAAAAGTTGTTCTACCGAGCTTTCCTGGCTGAGATGGGGAACCGCTGACTTTTGGTCTCGGCCGGTGAAAAAAATGTTCCAAACACACCCCATGCACAACTCCACCGGGGAAGGTGCCAGCAAGGAGTTCTCTGGTAGTTTTTACACTGCTCTGCTAGGCAGCTGAAAGACACCACAAAAGTTGTTCTACCAGCTTTCTGGGCTGAGATGGGGAACCGCTGACTTTTTGGCTCGGCCGGTGAAAAAATGTTCCAAACACACCCCATGCACAACTCCCCCTGGGAAGGTGCCAGCAAGGAGTTCTCTGGTAGTTTTTACACTGCTCTGCTAGGCAGCTGAAAGACACCACAAAAGTTGTTCTACCAGCTTTCTGGGCTGAGATGGGGAACCGCTGACTTTTTGACTCGGCCGGGTCAAAAAATGTTCCAAACACACCCCATGCACAACTCCACCGGGGAAGGTGCCAGCAAGGAGTTCTCTGGGTTGTTTTTACATTGCTCGCTAGGCAGCTGAAAGACACCACAAAAGTTGTTCTACCAGCTTTCTGGGCTGAGATGGGGAACCGCTGACTTTTGGACTCGGCCGGTGAAAAAATGTTCCAAACACACCCCATGCACAACTCCACCGGGGAAGGTGCCAGCAAGGAGTTCTCTGGTAGTTTTTACACTGCTCTGCTAGGCAGCTGAAAGACACCTACAAAAGGTTGTTCTACCAGCTTTCTGGGCTGAGATGGGGAACCGCTGACTTTTGGAGCTCGGGCCGGTGAAAAAAATGTTCCAAACACACCCCATGCACACCTCCACCGGGGAAGGTGCCAGCAAGGAGTTCTCTGGTAGGTTTTTACACTTCCTCTGCTAGGCAGCTGAAAGACACCACAAAAGTTGTTCTACCAGCTTTCTGGGCTGAGATGGGGAACCGCTGACTTTTGGACTCGGCCGGTGAAAAAAATGTTCCAAACACACCCCATGCACAACTCCACCGGGGAAGGATACAGCAAGGAGTTCTCTGGTAGTTTTTACACTGCTCTGCTAGGCAGCTGAAAGACACCACAAAAGTTGTTCTACCAGCTTTCCTGGCTGAGATGGGGAACCGCTGACTTTTGGACTCGGCCGGTGAAAAAAATGTTCCAAACACACCCCATGCACAACTCCACCGGGGAAGGTGCCAGCAAGGAGTTCTCTGGTAGTTTTTACACTGCTCTGCTAGGCAGCTGAAAGACACCACAAAAGTTGTTCTACCAGCTTTCTGGGCTGAGATGGGGAACCGCTGACTTTTGACTCGGCCGGTGAAAAAATGTTCCAAACACACCCCATGCACACCTCCACCGGGGAAGGTGCCAGCAAGGAGTTCTCTGGTAGTTTTTACACTGCTCTGCTAGGCAGCTGAAAGACACCACAAAAGTTGTTCTATCCAGCTTTCTGGGCTGAGATGGGGAACCGCTGACTTTTGGACTCGGCCGTGAAAAAATGTTCCAAACACACCCCATGCACAACTCCACCGGGGGAAGGTGCCAGCAAGGAGTTCTCTGTAGTTTTTACACTGCTCCTGCTAGGCAGCTGTAAGACACCACAAAAGTTGTTCTACCAGCTTTCTGGGCTGAGATGGGGAACCGCTGACTTTTGGACTCGGCCGGTGAAAAAATGGTTCCAAACACACCCCATGCACAACTCCACCGGGGAAGGTGCCAGCAAGGAGTTTCTCTGGTAGTTTTTACACTGCTCTGCTAGGCAGCTGAAAGACACCACAAAAGTTGTTCTACCAGCTTTCTGGGCTGAGATGGGGGAACCGCTGACTTTTGGACTCGGCCGGTGAAAAAATGTTCCAAACACACCCCATGCACAACTCCACCGGGGGAAGGTGCCAGCAAGGAGTTTCTCTGGTAGTTTTTTACACTGCTCTGCTAGGCAGCTGAAAGACACCACAAAAGTTGTTTCTTCCAGCTTTCTGGGCTGAGATGGGGAACCGCTGACTTTTGGACTCGGCCGGTGAAAAAATGTTCCAAACACACCCCATGCACAACTCCACCGGGGAAGGTGCCAGCAAGGAGTTCTCTGGTAAGTTTTTACACTGCTCTGCTAGGCAGCTGAAAGACACCACAAAAGTTGTTCTACCAGCTTTCCTGGCTGAGATGGGGAACCGCTGACTTTTGGACTCGGCCGGTGAAAAAATGTTCCAAACACACCCCATGCACAACTCCACCGGGGAAGGTGCCAGCAAGGAGTTCTCTGGTAGTTTTTACACTGCTCTGCTAGGCAGCTGAAAGACACCACAAAAGTTGTTCTATCCAGCTTTCTGGGCTGAGATGGGGAACCGCTGAATTTTTGACTCGGCCGGTTAAAAAATGTTCCAAACACACCCCATGCACAACTCCACCGGGGAAGGTGCCAGCAAGGAGTTCTCTGGTAGTTTTTACATGCTCTGCTAGGCAGCTGAAAGACACCACAAAAGTTGTTCTACCAGCTTTCTGGGCTGAGATGGGGAACCGCTGACTTTTGGACTCGGCCCGTGAAAAAATGTTCCAAACACACCCCATGCACAACTCCACCGGGGAAGGTGCCAGCAAGGAGTTCTCTGGTAGTTTTTACACTGCTCTGCTAGGCAGCTGAAAGACACCACAAAAGTGTTCTACCAGCTTTCTGGGCTGAGATGGGGAACCGCTGACTTTTGGACTCGGCCGGTGAAAAAATGTTCCAAACACACCCCATGCACAACTCCACCGGGGAAGGTGCCAGCAAGGAGTTCTCTGGTAGTTTTTACAACTGCTCTGCTAGGCAGCTGAAAGACACCACAAAAGTTGTTCAACCAGCTTTCTGGGCTGAGATGGGGAACCGCTGACTTTTGGACTCGGCCGTTGAAAAAATGTTCCAAACACACCCCATGCACAACTCCACCGGGGAAGGTGCCAGCAAGGAGTTCTCTGGTAGTTTTTTACATTGCTCCGCTAGGCAGCTGAAAGACACCACAAAAGTTGTTCTACCAGCTTTCTGGGCTGAGATGGGGGAACCGCTGACTTTTTGACTCGGCCGGTGAAAAAATGTTCCAAACACACCCCATGCACAACTCCACCGGGGAAGGTGCCAGCAAGGAGTTCTCTGGTAGTTTTTTACACTGCTCTGCTAGGCAGCTGAAAGACACCACAAAAGTTGTTCTACCAGCTTTCTGGGCTGAGATGGGGAACCGCTGATTTTTGACTCGGCCGGTGAAAAAATGTTCCAAACACACCCCATGCACAACTCCACCGGGGAAGGTGCCAGCAAGGAGTTCTCTGGTAGTTTTTACACTGCTCTGCTAGGCAGCTGAAAGACACCACAAAAGTTGTTCTACCAGCTTTCTGGGCTGAGATGGGGAACCGCTGACTTTTTGACTCGGCCGGTGAAAAAAATGTTCCAAACACACCCCATGCACAACTCCACCGGGGAAGGTGCCAGCAAGGAGTTCTCTGGTAGTTTTTACACTGCTCTGCTAGGCAGCTGAAAGACACCACAAAAGTTGTTCTACCAGCTTTCTGGGCTGAGATGGGGAACCGCTGACTTTTTGACTCGGCCGGTGAAAAAATGTTCCAAACACACCCCATGCACAACTCCACCGGGGAAGGTGCCAGCAAGGAGTTCTCTGGTAGTTTTTACACTGCTCTGCTAGGCAGCTGAAAGACACCACAAAAGTTGTTCTACCAGCTTTCTGGGCTGAGATGGGGAACCGCTGACTTTTTGACTCGGCCGGTGAAAAAATGTTCCAAACACACCCCATGCACAACTCCACCGGGGAAGGTGCCAGCAAGGAGTTCTCTGGTAGTTTTTACACTGCTCTGCTAGGCAGCTGAAAGACACCACAAAAGTTGTTCTACCAGCTTTCTGGGCTGAGATGGGGAACCGCTGACTTTTTGACTCGGCCGGTGAAAAAATGTTCCAAACACACCCCATGCACACCTCCACCGGGGAAGGTGCCAGCAAGGAGTTCTCTGGTAGTTTTTACACTGCTCTGCTAGGCAGCTGAAAGACACCACAAAAGTTGTTCTACCAGCTTTCTGGGCTGAGATGGGGAACCGCTGACTTTTTGACTCGGCCGGTGAAAAAATGTTCCAAACACACCCCATGCACACCTCCACCGGGGAAGGTGCCAGCAAGGAGTTCTCTGGTAGTTTTTACACTGCTCTGCTAGGCAGCTGAAAGACACCACAAAAGTTGTTCTACCAGCTTTCTGGGCTGAGATGGGGAACCGCTGACTTTTGGACTCGGCCGGTGAAAAAATGTTCCAAACACACCCCATGCACAACTCCACCGGGGAAGGTGCCAGCAAGGAGTTCTCTGGTAGTTTTTACACTGCTCTGCTAGGCAGCTGAAAGACACCACAAAAGTTGTTCTACCACCTTTCTGGGCTGAGATGGGGAACCGCTGACTTTTGACTCGGCCGGTGAAAAAATGTTCCAAACACACCCCATGCACAACTCCACCGGGGAAGGTGCCAGCAAGGAGTTCTCTGGTAGTTTTTACACTGCTCTGCTAGGCAGCTGAAAGACACCACAAAAGTTGTTCTACCAGCTTTCTGGGCTGAGATGGGGAACCGCTGACTTTTGACTCGGCCGGTGAAAAAATGTTCCAAACACACCCCATGCACAACTCCACCGGGGAAGGTGCCAGCAAGGAGTTCTCTGGTAGTTTTTACACTGCTCTGCTAGGCAGCTGAAAGACACCACAAAAGTTGTTCTACCAGCTTTCTGGGCTGAGATGGGGGAACCGCTGACTTTTGGACTCGGCCGGTGAAAAAATGTTCCAAACACACCCCATGCACAACTCCACCGGGGAAGGTGCCAGCAAGGAGTTCTCTGGTAGTTTTTACACTGCTCTGCTAGGCAGCTGAAAGACACCACAAAAGTTGTTCTACCAGCTTTCTGGGCTGAGATGGGGAACCGCTGACTTTTGGACTCGGCCGGTGAAAAAATGTTCCAAACACACCCCATGCACAACTCCACCGGGGAAGGTGCCAGCAAGGAGTTCTCTGGTAGTTTTTACACTGCTCTGCTAGGCAGCTGAAAGACACCACAAAAAGTTGTTCTACCAGCTTTCTGGGCTGAGATGGGGAACCGCTGACTTTTGACTCGGCCGGTGAAAAAATGTTCCAAACACTCCCCATGCACACCTCCACCGGGGAAGGTGCCAGCAAGGAGTTCTCTGGTAGTTTTTACACTGCTCTGCTAGGCAGCTGAAAGACACCACAAAAGTTGTTCTACCAGCTTTCTGGGCTGAGATGGGGAACCGCTGACTTTTGGACTCGGCCGGTGAAAAAATGTTCCAAACACACCCCATGCACAACTCCACCGGGGAAGGTGCCAGCAAGGAGTTCTCTGGTAGTTTTTACACTGCTCTGCTAGGCAGCTGAAAGACACCACAAAAGTTGTTCTACCAGCTTTCTGGGCTGAGATGGGGGAACCGCTGACTTTTTGACTCGGCCGGTGAAAAAATGTTCCAAACACACCCCATGCACAACTCCACCGGGGAAGGTGCCAGCAAGGAGTTCTCTGGTAGTTTTTACACTGCTCTGCTAGGCAGCTGAAAGACACCACAAAAGTTGTTCTACCAGCTTTCTGGGCTGAGATGGGGAACCGCTGACTTTTTGACTCGGCCGGTGAAAAAATGTTCCAAACACACCCCATGCACAACTCCACCGGGGAAGGTGCCAGCAAGGAGTTCTCTGGTAGTTTTTACACTGCTCTGCTAGGCAGCTGAAAGACACCACAAAAGTTGTTCTACCAGCTTTCTGGGCTGAGATGGGGGAACCGCTGACTTTTGGACTCGGCCGGTGAAAAAATGTTCCAAACACACCCCATGCACAACTCCACCGGGGAAGGTGCCAGCAAGGAGTTCTCTGGTAGTTTTTACACTGCTCTGCTAGGCAGCTGAAAGACACCACAAAAGTTGTTCTAACCAGCTTTCTGGGCTGAGATGGGGAACCGCTGACTTTTGGACTCGGCCGGTGAAAAAATGTTCCAAACACACCCCATGCACAACTCCACCGGGGGAAGGTGCCAGCAAGGAGTTCTCTGGTAGTTTTTACACTGCTCTGCTAGGCAGCTGAAAGACACCACAAAAGTTGTTCTACCAGCTTTCTGGGCTGAGATGGGGAACCGCTGACTTTTTGGACTCGGCCGGTGAAAAAATGTTCCAAACACACCCCATGCACAACTCCACCGGGGAAGGTGCCAGCAAGGAGTTCTCTGGTAGTTTTTACACTGCTCTGCTAGGCAGCTGAAAGACACCACAAAAGTTGTTCTACCAGCTTTCTGGGCTGAGATGGGGAACCGCTGACTTTTGACTCGGCCGGTGAAAAAATGTTCCAAACACACCCCATGCACAACTCCACCGGGGGAAGGTGCCAGCAAGGAGTTCTCTGGTAGTTTTTACACTGCTCTGCTAGGCAGCTGAAAGACACCACAAAAGTTGTTCTACCAGCTTTCTGGGCTGAGATGGGGAACCGCTGACTTTTTGACTCGGCCGGTGAAAAAATGTTCCAAACACACCCCATGCACAACTCCACCGGGGAAGGTGCCAGCAAGGAGTTCTCTGGTAGTTTTTACACTGCTCTGCTAGGCAGCTGAAAGACACCACAAAAGTTGTTCTACCAGCTTTCTGGGCTGAGATGGGGAACCGCTGACTTTTGACTCGGCCGGTGAAAAAATGTTCCAAACACACCCCATGCACAACTCCACCGGGGAAGGTGCCAGCAAGGAGTTCTCTGGTAGTTTTTACACTGCTCTGCTAGGCAGCTGAAAGACACCACAAAAGTTGTTCTACCAGCTTTCTGGGCTGAGATGGGGAACCGCTGACTTTTGGACTCGGCCGGTGAAAAAATGTTCCAAACACACCCCATGCACAACTCCACCGGGGAAGGTGCCAGCAAGGAGTTCTCTGGTAGTTTTTACACTGCTCTGCTAGGCAGCTGAAAGACACCACAAAAGTTGTTCTACCAGCTTTCTGGGCTGAGATGGGGGAACCGCTGACTTTTGACTCGGCCGGTGAAAAAATGTTCCAAACACACCCCATGCACAACTCCACCGGGGAAGGTGCCAGCAAGGAGTTCTCTGGTAGTTTTTACACTGCTCTGCTAGGCAGCTGAAAGACACCACAAAAGTTGTTCTACCAGCTTTCTGGGCTGAGATGGGGAACCGCTGACTTTTGGACTCGGCCGGTGAAAAAATGTTCCAAACACACCCCATGCACAACTCCACCGGGGAAGGTGCCAGCAAGGAGTTCTCTGGTAGTTTTTACACTGCTCTGCTAGGCAGCTGAAAGACACCACAAAAGTTGTTCTACCAGCTTTCTGGGCTGAGATGGGGAACCGCTGACTTTTTGACTCGGCCGGTGAAAAAATGTTCCAAACACACCCCATGCACAACTCCACCGGGGAAGGTGCCAGCAAGGAGTTCTCTGGTAGTTTTTACACTGCTCTGCTAGGCAGCTGAAAGACACCACAAAAGTTGTTCTACCAGCTTTCTGGGCTGAGATGGGGAACCGCTGACTTTTTGACTCGGCCGGTGAAAAAATGTTCCAAACACACCCCATGCACAACTCCACCGGGGAAGGTGCCAGCAAGGAGTTCTCTGGTAGTTTTTTACACTGCTCTGCTAGGCAGCTGAAAGACACCACAAAAGTTGTTCTACCAGCTTTCTGGGCTGAGATGGGGAACCGCTGACTTTTGGACTCGGCCGGTGAAAAAATGTTCCAAACACACCCCATGCACAACTCCACCGGGGAAGGTGCCAGCAAGGAGTTCTCTGGTAGTTTTTACACTGCTCTGCTAGGCAGCTGAAAGACACCACAAAAGTTGTTCTACCAGCTTTCTGGGCTGAGATGGGGAACCGCTGACTTTTTGGACTCGGCCGGTGAAAAAATGTTCCAAACACACCCCATGCACAACTCCACCGGGGAAGGTGCCAGCAAGGAGTTCTCTGGTAGTTTTTACACTGCTCTGCTAGGCAGCTGAAAGACACCACAAAAGTTGTTCTACCAGCTTTCTGGGCTGAGATGGGGAACCGCTGACTTTTGGACTCGGCCGGTGAAAAAATGTTCCAAACACACCCCATGCACAACTCCACCGGGGAAGGTGCCAGCAAGGAGTTCTCTGGTAGTTTTTACACTGCTCTGCTAGGCAGCTGAAAGACACCACAAAAGTTGTTCTACCAGCTTTCTGGGCTGAGATGGGGAACCGCTGACTTTTGGACTCGGCCGGTGAAAAAATGTTCCAAACACACCCCATGCACAACTCCACCGGGGAAGGGTGCCAGCAAGGAGTTCTCTGGTAGTTTTTACACTGCTCTGCTAGGCAGCTGAAAGACACCACAAAAGTTGTTCTACCAGCTTTCTGGGCTGAGATGGGGAACCGCTGACTTTTTGACTCGGCCGGTGAAAAAATGTTCCAAACACACCCCATGCACAACTCCACCGGGGAAGGTGCCAGCAAGGAGTTCTCTGGTAGTTTTTACACTGCTCTGCTAGGCAGCTGAAAGACACCACAAAAGTTGTTCTACCAGCTTTCTGGGCTGAGATGGGGAACCGCTGACTTTTGGACTCGGCCGGTGAAAAAATGTTCCAAACACACCCCATGCACAACTCCACCGGGGAAGGTGCCAGCAAGGAGTTCTCTGGTAGTTTTTACACTGCTCTGCTAGGCAGCTGAAAGACACCACAAAAGTTGTTCTACCAGCTTTCTGGGCTGAGATGGGGAACCGCTGACTTTTGGACTCGGCCGGTGAAAAAATGTTCCAAACACACCCCATGCACAACTCCACCGGGGAAGGTGCCAGCAAGGAGTTCTCTGGTAGTTTTTACACTGCTCTGCTAGGCAGCTGAAAGACACCACAAAAGTTGTTCTACCAGCTTTCTGGGCTGAGATGGGGAACCGCTGACTTTTTGACTCGGCCGGTGAAAAAATGTTCCAAACACACCCCATGCACAACTCCACCGGGGAAGGTGCCAGCAAGGAGTTCTCTGGTAGTTTTTACACTGCTCTGCTAGGCAGCTGAAAGACACCACAAAAGTTGTTCTACCAGCTTTCTGGGCTGAGATGGGGAACCGCTGACTTTTGGACTCGGCCGGTGAAAAAATGTTCCAAACACACCCCATGCACAACTCCACCGGGGAAGGTGCCAGCAAGGAGTTCTCTGGTAGTTTTTACACTGCTCTGCTAGGCAGCTGAAAGACACCACAAAAGTTGTTCTACCAGCTTTCTGGGCTGAGATGGGGAACCGCTGACTTTTGGACTCGGCCGGTGAAAAAATGTTCCAAACACACCCCATGCACAACTCCACCGGGGAAGGTGCCAGCAAGGAGTTCTCTGGTAGTTTTTACACTGCTCTGCTAGGCAGCTGAAAGACACCACAAAAGTTGTTCTACCAGCTTTCTGGGCTGAGATGGGGAACCGCTGACTTTTGGACTCGGCCGGTGAAAAAATGTTCCAAACACACCCCATGCACAACTCCACCGGGGAAGGTGCCAGCAAGGAGTTCTCTGGTAGTTTTTACACTGCTCTGCTAGGCAGCTGAAAGACACCACAAAAGTTGTTCTACCAGCTTTCTGGGCTGAGATGGGGAACCGCTGACTTTTTGACTCGGCCGGTGAAAAAATGTTCCAAACACACCCCATGCACACCTCCACCGGGGAAGGTGCCAGCAAGGAGTTCTCTGGTAGTTTTTACACTGCTCTGCTAGGCAGCTGAAAGACACCACAAAAGTTGTTCTACCAGCTTTCTGGGCTGAGATGGGGAACCGCTGACTTTTTGACTCGGCCGGTGAAAAAATGTTCCAAACACACCCCATGCACAACTCCACCGGGGAAGGTGCCAGCAAGGAGTTCTCTGGTAGTTTTTACACTGCTCTGCTAGGCAGCTGAAAGACACCACAAAAGTTGTTCTACCAGCTTTCTGGGCTGAGATGGGGAACCGCTGACTTTTGGACTCGGCCGGTGAAAAAATGTTCCAAACACACCCCATGCACAACTCCACCGGGGAAGGTGCCAGCAAGGAGTTCTCTGGTAGTTTTTACACTGCTCTGCTAGGCAGCTGAAAGACACCACAAAAGTTGTTCTACCAGCTTTCTGGGCTGAGATGGGGAACCGCTGACTTTTGGACTCGGCCGGTGAAAAAATGTTCCAAACACACCCCATGCACAACTCCACCGGGGAAGGTGCCAGCAAGGAGTTCTCTGGTAGTTTTTACACTGCTCTGCTAGGCAGCTGAAAGACACCACAAAAGTTGTTCTACCAGCTTTCTGGGCTGAGATGGGGAACCGCTGACTTTTTGACTCGGCCGGTGAAAAAATGTTCCAAACACACCCCATGCACAACTCCACCGGGGAAGGTGCCAGCAAGGAGTTCTCTGGTAGTTTTTACACTGCTCTGCTAGGCAGCTGAAAGACACCACAAAAGTTGTTCTACCAGCTTTCTGGGCTGAGATGGGGAACCGCTGACTTTTGGACTCGGCCGTGAAAAAATGTTCCAAACACACCCCATGCACAACTCCACCGGGGAAGGTGCCAGCAAGGAGTTCTCTGGTAGTTTTTACACTGCTCTGCTAGGCAGCTGAAAGACACCACAAAAGTTGTTCTACCAGCTTTCTGGGCTGAGATGGGGAACCGCTGACTTTTGGACTCGGCCGGTGAAAAAATGTTCCAAACACACCCCATGCACAACTCCACCGGGGAAGGTGCCAGCAAGGAGTTCTCTGGTAGTTTTTACACTGCTCTGCTAGGCAGCTGAAAGACACCACAAAAGTTGTTCTACCAGCTTTCCTGGGCTGAGATGGGGAACCGCTGACTTTTGGACTCGGCCGGTGAAAAAATGTTCCAAACACACCCCATGCACAACTCCACCGGGGAAGGTGCCAGCAAGGAGTTCTCTGGTAGTTTTTACACTGCTCTGCTAGGCAGCTGAAAGACACCACAAAAGTTGTTCTACCAGCTTTCTGGGCTGAGATGGGGAACCGCTGACTTTTGGACTCGGCCGGTGAAAAAATGTTCCAAACACACCCCATGCACAACTCCACCGGGGAAGGTGCCAGCAAGGAGTTCTCTGGTAGTTTTTACACTGCTCTGCTAGGCAGCTGAAAGACACCACAAAAGTTGTTCTACCAGCTTTCTGGGCTGAGATGGGGAACCGCTGACTTTTGGACTCGGCCGGTGAAAAAATGTTCCAAACACACCCCATGCACAACTCCACCGGGGAAGGTGCCAGCAAGGAGTTCTCTGGTAGTTTTTACACTGCTCTGCTGGGCAGCTGAAAGACACCACAAAAGTTGTTCTACCAGCTTTCTGGGCTGAGATGGGGAACCGCTGACTTTTTGACTCGGCCGGTGAAAAAATGTTCCAAACACACCCCATGCACAACTCCACCGGGGAAGGTGCCAGCAAGGAGTTCTCTGGTAGTTTTTACACTGCTCTGCTAGGCAGCTGAAAGACACCACAAAAGTTGTTCTACCAGCTTTCTGGGCTGAGATGGGGAACCGCTGACTTTTTGACTCGGCCGGTGAAAAAATGTTCCAAACACACCCCATGCACAACTCCACCGGGAAGGTGCCAGCAAGGAGTTCTCTGGTAGTTTTTACACTGCCCTGCTAGGCAGCTGAAAGACACCACAAAAGTTGTTCTACCAGCTTTCTGGGCTGAGATGGGGAACCGCTGACTTTTGGACTCGGCCGGTGAAAAAATGTTCCAAACACACCCCATGCACAACTCCACCGGGGAAGGTGCCAGCAAGGAGTTCTCTGGTAGTTTTTACATTGCTCTGCTAGGCAGCTGAAAGACACCACAAAAGTTGTTCTACCAGCTTTCTGGGCTGAGATGGGGAACCGCTGACTTTTTGACTCGGCCGGTGAAAAAATGTTCCAAACACACCCCATGCACACCTCCACCGGGGAAGGTGCCAGCAAGGAGTTCTCTGGTAGTTTTTACACTGCTCTGCTAGGCAGCTGAAAGACACCACAAAAGTTGTTCTACCAGCTTTCTGGGCTGAGATGGGGAACCGCTGACTTTTGGACTCGGCCGGTGAAAAAATGTTCCAAACACACCCCATGCACAACTCCACCGGGGAAGGTGCCAGCAAGGAGTTCTCTGGTAGTTTTTACACTGCTCTGCTAGGCAGCTGAAAGACACCACAAAAGTTGTTCTACCAGCTTTCTGGGCTGAGATGGGGAACCGCTGACTTTTGGACTCGGCCGGTGAAAAAATGTTCCAAACACACCCCATGCACAACTCCACCGGGGAAGGTGCCAGCAAGGAGTTCTCTGGTAGTTTTTACATTGCTCTGCTAGGCAGCTGAAAGACACCACAAAAGTTGTTCTACCAGCTTTCTGGGCTGAGATGGGGAACCGCTGACTTTTTGGACTCGGCCGGTGAAAAAATGTTCCAAACACACCCCATGCACAACTCCACCGGGGAAGGTGCCAGCAAGGAGTTCTCTGGTAGTTTTTACACTGCTCTGCTAGGCAGCTGAAAGACACCACAAAAGTTGTTCTACCAGCTTTCTGGGCTGAGATGGGGAACCGCTGACTTTTTTGACTCGGCCGGTGAAAAAAATGTTCCAAACACACCCCATGCACAACTCCACCGGGGAAGGTGCCAGCAAGGAGTTCTCTGGTAGTTTTTACACTGCTCTGCTAGGCAGCTGAAAGACACCACAAAAGTTGTTCTACCAGCTTTCTGGGCTGAGATGGGGGAACCGCTGACTTTTGGACTCGGCCGGTGAAAAAATGTTCCAAACACACCCCATGCACAACTCCACCGGGGAAGGTGCCAGCAAGGAGTTCTCTGGTAGTTTTTACACTGCTCTGCTAGGCAGCTGAAAGACACCACAAAAGTTGTTCTACCAGCTTTCTGGGCTGAGATGGGGAACCGCTGACTTTTGGACTCGGCCGGTGAAAAAATGTTCCAAACACACCCCATGCACAACTCCACCGGGGAAGGTGCCAGCAAGGGAGTTCTCTGGTAGTTTTTACACTGCTCTGCTAGGCAGCTGAAAGACACCACAAAAGTTGTTCTACCAGCTTTCCTGGCTGAGATGGGGAACCGCTGACTTTTGGACTCGGCCGGTGAAAAAATGTTCCAAACACACCCCATGCACACCTCCACCGGGGAAGGTGCCAGCAAGGAGTTCTCTGGTAGTTTTTACACTGCTCTGCTAGGCAGCTGAAAGACACCACAAAAGTTGTTCTACCAGCTTTCTGGGCTGAGATGGGGAACCGCTGACTTTTTGGACTCGGGCCGGTGAAAAAATGTTCCAAACACACCCCATGCACAACTCCACCGGGGAAGGTGCCAGCAAGGAGTTCTCTGGTAGTTTTTTACACTGCCCTGCTAGGCAGCTGAAAGACACCACAAAAGTTGTTCTACCAGCTTTCTGGGCTGAGATGGGGAACCGCTGACTTTTGGACTCGGCCGGTGAAAAAATGTTCCAAACACACCCCATGCACAACTCCACCGGGGAAGGTGCCAGCAAGGAGTTCTCTGGTAGTTTTTACATTGCTCTGCTAGGCAGCTGAAAGACACCACAAAAGTTGTTCTACCAGCTTTCCTGGGCTGAGATGGGGAACCGCTGACTTTTGGACTCGGCCGGTGAAAAAATGTTCCAAACACACCCCATGCACACCTCCACCGGGGAAGGTGCCAGCAAGGAGTTCTCTGGTAGTTTTTACACTGCTCTGCTAGGCAGCTGAAAGACACCACAAAAGTTGTTCTACCAGCTTTCTGGGCTGAGATGGGGAACCGCTGACTTTTGGACTCGGCCGGTGAAAAAATGTTCCAAACACACCCCATGCACAACTCCACCGGGGAAGGTGCCAGCAAGGAGTTCTCTGGTAGTTTTTACACTGCTCTGCTAGGCAGCTGAAAGACACCACAAAAGTTGTTCTACCAGCTTTCTGGGCTGAGATGGGGAACCGCTGACTTTTGGACTCGGCCGGTGAAAAAATGTTCCAAACACACCCCATGCACACCTCCACCGGGGAAGGTGCCAGCAAGGGAGTTCTCTGGTAGTTTTTACATTGCTCTGCTAGGCAGCTGAAAGACACCACAAAAGTTGTTCTACCAGCTTTCTGGGCTGAGATGGGGAACCGCTGACTTTTTGACTCGGCCGGTGAAAAAATGTTCCAAACACACCCCATGCACAACTCCACCGGGGAAGGTGCCAGCAAGGAGTTCTCTGGTAGTTTTTACATTGCTCTGCTAGGCAGCTGAAAGACACCACAAAAGTTGTTCTACCAGCTTTCTGGGCTGAGATGGGGAACCGCTGACTTTTGGACTCGGCCGGTGAAAAAATGTTCCAAACACACCCCATGCACAACTCCACCGGGGAAGGTGCCAGCAAGGAGTTCTCTGTAGGTTTTTACACTGCTCTGCTAGGCAGCTGAAAGACACCACAAAAGTTGTTCTACCAGCTTTCTGGGCTGAGATGGGGAACCGCTGACTTTTGGACTCGGCCGGTGAAAAAATGTTCCAAACACACCCCATGCACAACTCCACCCGGGAAGGTGCCAGCAAGGAGTTCTCTGGTAGTTTTTACATTGCTCTGCTAGGCAGCTGAAAGACACCACAAAAGTTGTTCTACCAGCTTTCTGGGCTGAGATGGGGGAACCGCTGACTTTTGACTCGGCCGGTGAAAAAATGTTCCAAACACACCCCATGCACAACTCCACCGGGGAAGGTGCCAGCAAGGAGTTCTCTGGTAGTTTTTACATTGCTACGCACGGCAGCTGAAAGACACCACAAAAGTTGTTCTACCCAGCTTTCTGGGCTGAGATGGGGAACCGCTGACTTTTGGTCTCGGCCGGTGAAAAAATGTTCCAAACACACCCCATGCACAACACCACCGGGGAAGGTGCCAGCAAGGAGTTATCTGGTAGTTTTTACACTGCTCTGCTAGGCAGCTGAAAGACACCACAAAAGTTGTTCTACCAGCTTTCTGGGCTGAGATGGGGAACTGCTGACTTTTGGACTCGGCCGGTGAAAAAATGTTCCAAACACACCCCATGCACAACTCCACCGGGGAAGGTGCCAGCAAGTAGTTCTCTGGTAGTTTTTACACTGCACTGCTAGGCAGCTGAAAGACACCACAAAAGTTGTTTCTACCAGCTTTCTGGGCTGAGATGGGGAACCGCTGACTTTTGGACTCGGCCGGTGAAAAAATGTTCCAAACACACCCCATGCACAACTCCACCGGGGAAGGTGCCAGCAAGGAGTTCTCTGGTAGTTTTTACACTGCTCTGCTAGGCCGCTGAAAGACACCACAAAAGTTGTTCTACCTAGCATTCTGGGCTGAGGATGGGGGAACCGCTGACTTTTGGACTCGGCCGGTGAAAAAATGTTCCAAACACACCCATGCACACTCCACCGGGGAAGGTGCCAGCAAGGAGTTCTCTGGTAGTTTTTACACTGCTCTGCTAGGCAGCTGAAAGACACCACAAAAGTTGTTCTACCAGCTTTCTGGGCTGAGATGGGGGAACCGCTGACTTTTTGACTCGGCCGGTGAAAAAATGTTCCAAAACACACCCCATGCACAACTCCACCGGGGAGGTGCCAGCAAGGAGTTCGCTGGTAGTTTTTTACATCTGCTCTGCTAGGCAGGCTGAAAGACACCACAAAAGTTGTTCTACTCAGCTTTCTGGGCTGAGATGGGGAACCGCTGACTTTTGGACTCGGCCGGTGAAAAAAATGTTCCAAACACACCCCATGCATACCTCCACCGGGGAAGGTGCCAGCAAGGAGTTCTCTGGTAGTTTTTACACTGCTCTGCTAGGCAGCTGAAAGACACCACAAAAGTTGTTCTACCAGCTTTCTGGGCTGAGATGGGGAACCGCTGACTTTGGACTCGGCCGGTGAAAAAATGTTCCAAACACACCCCATGCACAACTCCACCGGGGAAGGTGCCAGCAAGGAGTTCTCTGGTAGTTTTTACACTGCTCTGCTAGGCAGCTGAAAGACACCACAAAAGTTGTTCTACCAGCTTTCTGGGCTGAGATGGGGAACCGCTGACTTTTTGACTCGGCCGGTGAAAAAATGTTCCAAACACACCCCATGCACAACTCCACCGGGGAAGGTGCCAGCAAGGAGTTCTCTGGTAGTTTTTACACTGCTCTGCTAGGCAGCTGAAAGACACCACAAAAGTTGTTCTACCAGCTTTCTGGGCTGAGATGGGGAACCGCTGACTTTTGACTCGGCCGGTGAAAAAATGTTCCAAACACACCCCATGCACAACTCCACCGGGGAAGGTGCCAGCAAGGAGTTCTCTGGTAGTTTTTACACTGCTCTGCTAGGCAGCTGAAAGACACCACAAAAGTTGTTCTACCAGCTTTCTGGGCTGAGATGGGGAACCGCTGACTTTTTGACTCGGCCGGTGAAAAAATGTTCCAAACACACCCCATGCACAACTCCACCGGGGAAGGTGCCAGCAAGGAGTTCTCTGGTAGTTTTTACACTGCTCTGCTAGGCAGCTGAAAGACACCACAAAAGTTGTTCTACCAGCTTTCTGGGCTGAGATGGGGAACCGCTGACTTTTGGACTCGGCCGGTGAAAAAATGTTCCAAACACACCCCATGCACAACTCCACCGGGGAAGGTGCCAGCAAGGAGTTCTCTGGTAGTTTTTACACTGCTCTGCTAGGCAGCTGAAAGACACCACAAAAGTTGTTCTACCAGCTTTCTGGGCTGAGATGGGGAACCGCTGACTTTTTGACTCGGCCGGTGAAAAAATGTTCCAAACACACCCCATGCACAACTCCACCGGGGAAGGTGCCAGCAAGGAGTTCTCTGGTAGTTTTTACACTGCTCTGCTAGGCAGCTGAAAGACACCACAAAAGTTGTTCTACCAGCTTTCTGGGCTGAGATGGGGAACCGCTGACTTTTGACTCGGCCGGTGAAAAAATGTTCCAAACACACCCCATGCACAACTCCACCGGGAAGGTGCCAGCAAGGAGTTCTCTGGTAGTTTTTACACTGCTCTGCTAGGCAGCTGAAAGACACCACAAAAGTTGTTCTACCAGCTTTCTGGGCTGAGATGGGGAACCGCTGACTTTTTGACTCGGCCGGTGAAAAAATGTTCCAAACACACCCCATGCACAACTCCACCGGGGAAGGTGCCAGCAAGGAGTTCTCTGGTAGTTTTTACACTGCTCTGCTAGGCAGCTGAAAGACACCACAAAAGTTGTTCTACCAGCTTTCTGGGCTGAGATGGGGAACCGCTGACTTTTTGACTCGGCCGGTGAAAAAATGTTCCAAACACACCCCATGCACAACTCCACCGGGGAAGGTGCCAGCAAGGAGTTCTCTGGTAGTTTTTACACTGCTCTGCTAGGCAGCTGAAAGACACCACAAAAGTTGTTCTACCAGCTTTCTGGGCTGAGATGGGGAACCGCTGACTTTTTTGACTCGGCCGGTGAAAAAATGTTCCAAACACACCCCATGCAGAACTGCACGGGGAAGGTGCCAGCAAGGAGTTCTCTTCGTAGTTTTTACACTGCTCTGCTAGGCAGCTGAAAGACACCACAAAAGTTGTTCTACCAGCTTTCTGGGCTGAGATGGGGAACCGCTGACTTTTTGACTCGGCCGGTGAAAAAATGTTCCAAACACACCCCATGCACAACTCCACCGGGGAAGGTGCCAGCAAGGAGTTCTCTGGTAGTTTTTACACTGCTCTGCTAGGCAGCTGAAAGACACCACAAAAGTTGTTCTACCAGCTTTCTGGGCTGAGATGGGGAACCGCTGACTTTTGGACTCGGCCGGTGAAAAAATGTTCCAAACACACCCCATGCACAACTCCACACGGGAAGGTGCCAGCAAGGAGTTCTCTGGTAGTTTTTACACTGCTCTGCTAGGCAGCTGAAAGACACCACAAAAGTTGTTCTACCAGCTTTCTGGGCTGAGATGGGAACCGCTGACTTTTTGACTCGGCCGGTGAAAAAATGTTCCAAACACACCCCATGCACAACTCCACCGGGGAAGGTGCCAGCAAGGAGTTCTCTGGTAGTTTTTACACTGCTCTGCTAGGCAGCTGAAAGACACCACAAAAGTTGTTCTACCAGCTTTCTGGGCTGAGATGGGGAACCGCTGACTTTTTGACTCGGCCGGTGAAAAAATGTTCCAAACACACCCCATGCACAACTCCACCGGGGAAGGTGCCAGCAAGGAGTTCTCTGGTAGTTTTTACACTGCTCTGCTAGGCAGCTGAAAGACACCACAAAAGTTGTTCTACCAGCTTTCTGGGCTGAGATGGGGAACCGCTGACTTTTTGACTCGGCCGGTGAAAAAATGTTCCAAACACACCCCATGCACAACTCCACCGGGGAAGGTGCCAGCAAGGAGTTCTCTGGTAGTTTTTACACTGCTCTGCTAGGCAGCTGAAAGACACCACAAAAGTTGTTCTACCAGCTTTCTGGGCTGAGATGGGGAACCGCTGACTTTTTGACTCGGCCGGTGAAAAAATGTTCCAAACACACCCCATGCACAACTCCACCGGGGAAGGTGCCAGCAAGGAGTTCTCTGGTAGTTTTTACACTGCTCTGCTAGGCAGCTGAAAGACACCACAAAAGTTGTTCTACCAGCTTTCTGGGCTGAGATGGGGAACCGCTGACTTTTTGACTCGGCCGGTGAAAAAATGTTCCAAACACACCCCATGCACAACTCCACCGGGAAGGTGCCAGCAAGGAGTTCTCTGGTAGTTTTTACACTGCTCTGCTAGGCAGCTGAAAGACACCACAAAAGTTGTTCTACCAGCTTTCTGGGCTGAGATGGGGAACCGCTGACTTTTTGACTCGGCCGGTGAAAAAATGTTCCAAACACACCCCATGCACAACTCCACCGGGGAAGGTGCCAGCAAGGAGTTCTCTGGTAGTTTTTACACTGCTCTGCTAGGCAGCTGAAAGACACCACAAAAGTTGTTCTACCAGCTTTCTGGGCTGAGATGGGGAACCGCTGACTTTTGGACTCGGCCGGTGAAAAAATGTTCCAAACACACCCCATGCACAACTCCACCGGGGAAGGTGCCAGCAAGGAGTTCTCTGGTAGTTTTTACACTGCTCTGCTAGGCAGCTGAAAGACACCACAAAAGTTGTTCTACCAGCTTTCTGGGCTGAGATGGGGAACCGCTGACTTTTTGACTCGGCCGGTGAAAAAATGTTCCAAACACACCCCATGCACAACTCCACCGGGGAAGGTGCCAGCAAGGAGTTCTCTGGTAGTTTTTACACTGCTCTGCTAGGCAGCTGAAAGACACCACAAAAGTTGTTCTACCAGCTTTCTGGGCTGAGATGGGGAACCGCTGACTTTTGACTCGGCCGGTGAAAAAATGTTCCAAACACACCCCATGCACAACTCCACCGGGGAAGGTGCCAGCAAGGAGTTCTCTGGTAGTTTTTACACTGCTCTGCTAGGCAGCTGAAAGACACCACAAAAGTTGTTCTACCAGCTTTCTGGGCTGAGATGGGGAACCGCTGACTTTTTGACTCGGCCGGTGAAAAAATGTTCCAAACACACCCCATGCACAACTCCACCGGGAAGGTGCCAGCGAGGAGTTCTCTGGTAGTTTTTACACTGCTCTGCTAGGCAGCTGAAAGACACCACAAAAGTTGTTCTACCAGCTTTCTGGGCTGAGATGGGGAACCGCTGACTTTTGACTCGGCCGGTGAAAAAATGTTCCAAACACACCCCATGCACAACTCCACCGGGGAGGTGCCAGCAAGGAGTTCTCTGGTAGTTTTTACACTGCTCTGCTAGGCAGCTGAAAGACACCACAAAAGTTGTTCTACCAGCTTTCTGGGCTGAGATGGGGAACCGCTGACTTTTGGACTCGGCCGGTGAAAAAATGTTCCAAACACACCCCATGCACAACTCCACCGGGGAAGGTGCCAGCAAGGAGTTCTCTGGTAGTTTTTACACTGCTCTGCTAGGCAGCTGAAAGACACCACAAAAGTTGTTCTACCAGCTTTCTGGGCTGAGATGGGGAACCGCTGACTTTTGGACTCGGCCGGTGAAAAAATGTTCCAAACACACCCCATGCACAACTCCACCGGGAAGGTGCCAGCAAGGAGTTCTCTGGTAGTTTTTACACTGCTCTGCTAGGCAGCTGAAAGACACCACAAAAGTTGTTCTACCAGCTTTCTGGGCTGAGATGGGGAACCGCTGACTTTTTGACTCGGCCGGTGAAAAAATGTTCCAAACACACCCCATGCACAACTCCACCGGGAAGGTGCCAGCAAGGAGTTCTCTGGTAGTTTTTACACTGCTCTGCTAGGCAGCTGAAAGACACCACAAAAGTTGTTCTACCAGCTTTCTGGGCTGAGATGGGGAACCGCTGACTTTTTGACTCGGCCGGTGAAAAAATGTTCCAAACACACCCCATGCACAACTCCACCGGGGAAGGTGCCAGCAAGGAGTTCTCTGGTAGTTTTTACACTGCTCTGCTAGGCAGCTGAAAGACACCACAAAAGTTGTTCTACCAGCTTTCTGGGCTGAGATGGGGAACCGCTGACTTTTTGACTCGGCCGGTGAAAAAATGTTCCAAACACACCCCATGCACAACTCCACCGGGGAAGGTGCCAGCAAGGAGTTCTCTGGTAGTTTTTACACTGCTCTGCTAGGCAGCTGAAAGACACCACAAAAGTTGTTCTACCAGCTTTCTGGGCTGAGATGGGGAACCGCTGACTTTTTGACTCGGCCGGTGAAAAAATGTTCCAAACACACCCCATGCACAACTCCACCGGGGAAGGTGCCAGCAAGGAGTTCTCTGGTAGTTTTTACACTGCTCTGCTAGGCAGCTGAAAGACACCACAAAAGTTGTTCTACCAGCTTTCTGGGCTGAGATGGGGAACCGCTGACTTTTTGACTCGGCCGGTGAAAAAATGTTCCAAACACACCCCATGCACAACTCCACCGGGGAAGGTGCCAGCAAGGAGTTCTCTGGTAGTTTTTACACTGCTCTGCTAGGCAGCTGAAAGACACCACAAAAGTTGTTCTACCAGCTTTCTGGGCTGAGATGGGGAACCGCTGACTTTTTGACTCGGCCGGTGAAAAAATGTTCCAAACACACCCCATGCACAACTCCACCGGGGAAGGTGCCAGCAAGGAGTTCTCTGGTAGTTTTTACACTGCTCTGCTAGGCAGCTGAAAGACACCACAAAAGTTGTTCTACCAGCTTTCTGGGCTGAGATGGGGAACCGCTGACTTTTGACTCGGCCGGTGAAAAAATGTTCCAAACACACCCCATGCACAACTCCACCGGGGAAGGTGCCAGCAAGGAGTTCTCTGGTAGTTTTTACACTGCTCTGCTAGGCAGCTGAAAGACACCACAAAAGTTGTTCTACCAGCTTTCTGGGCTGAGATGGGGAACCGCTGACTTTTTGACTCGGCCGGTGAAAAAATGTTCCAAACACACCCCATGCACAACTCCACCGGGAAGGTGCCAGCAAGGAGTTCTCTGGTAGTTTTTACACTGCTCTGCTAGGCAGCTGAAAGACACCACAAAAGTTGTTCTACCAGCTTTCTGGGCTGAGATGGGGAACCGCTGACTTTTTGACTCGGCCGGTGAAAAAATGTTCCAAACACACCCCATGCACAACTCCACCGGGGAAGGTGCCAGCAAGGAGTTCTCTGGTAGTTTTTACACTGCTCTGCTAGGCAGCTGAAAGACACCACAAAAGTTGTTCTACCAGCTTTCTGGGCTGAGATGGGGAACCGCTGACTTTTGACTCGGCCGGTGAAAAAATGTTCCAAACACACCCCATGCACAACTCCACCGGGGAAGGTGCCAGCAAGGAGTTCTCTGGTAGTTTTTACACTGCTCTGCTAGGCAGCTGAAAGACACCACAAAAGTTGTTCTACCAGCTTTCTGGGCTGAGATGGGGAACCGCTGACTTTTTGACTCGGCCGGTGAAAAAATGTTCCAAACACACCCCATGCACAACTCCACCGGGGAAGGTGCCAGCAAGGAGTTCTCTGGTAGTTTTTACACTGCTCTGCTAGGCAGCTGAAAGACACCACAAAAGTTGTTCTACCAGCTTTCTGGGCTGAGATGGGGAACCGCTGACTTTTTGACTCGGCCGGTGAAAAAATGTTCCAAACACACCCCATGCACAACTCCACCGGGGAAGGTGCCAGCAAGGAGTTCTCTGGTAGTTTTTACACTGCTCTGCTAGGCAGCTGAAAGACACCACAAAAGTTGTTCTACCAGCTTTCTGGGCTGAGATGGGGAACCGCTGACTTTTTGACTCGGCCGGTGAAAAAATGTTCCAAACACACCCCATGCACAACTCCACCGGGGAAGGTGCCAGCAAGGAGTTCTCTGGTAGTTTTTACACTGCTCTGCTAGGCAGCTGAAAGACACCACAAAAGTTGTTCTACCAGCTTTCTGGGCTGAGATGGGGAACCGCTGACTTTTTGACTCGGCCGGTGAAAAAATGTTCCAAACACACCCCATGCACAACTCCACCGGGGAGGTGCCAGCAAGGAGTTCTCTGGTAGTTTTTACACTGCTCTGCTAGGCAGCTGAAAGACACCACAAAAGTTGTTCTACCAGCTTTCTGGGCTGAGATGGGGAACCGCTGACTTTTTGACTCGGCCGGTGAAAAAATGTTCCAAACACACCCCATGCACAACTCCACCGGGGAAGGTGCCAGCAAGGAGTTCTCTGGTAGTTTTTACACTGCTCTGCTAGGCAGCTGAAAGACACCACAAAAGTTGTTCTACCAGCTTTCTGGGCTGAGATGGGGAACCGCTGACTTTTTGACTCGGCCGGTGAAAAAATGTTCCAAACACACCCCATGCACAACTCCACCGGGGAAGGTGCCAGCAAGGAGTTCTCTGGTAGTTTTTACATTGCTCTGCTAGGCAGCTGAAAGACACCACAAAAGTTGTTCTACCAGCTTTCTGGGCTGAGATGGGGAACCGCTGACTTTTTGACTCGGCCGGTGAAAAAATGTTCCAAACACACCCCATGCACAACTCCACCGGGAAGGTGCCAGCAAGGAGTTCTCTGGTAGTTTTTACACTGCTCTGCTAGGCAGCTGAAAGACACCACAAAAGTTGTTCTACCAGCTTTCTGGGCTGAGATGGGGAACCGCTGACTTTTTGACTCGGCCGGTGAAAAAATGTTCCAAACACACCCCATGCACAACTCCACCGGGGAAGGTGCCAGCAAGGAGTTCTCTGGTAGTTTTTACACTGCTCTGCTAGGCAGCTGAAAGACACCACAAAAGTTGTTCTACCAGCTTTCTGGGCTGAGATGGGGAACCGCTGACTTTTTGACTCGGCCGGTGAAAAAATGTTCCAAACACACCCCATGCACAACTCCACCGGGGAAGGTGCCAGCAAGGAGTTCTCTGGTAGTTTTTACACTGCTCTGCTAGGCAGCTGAAAGACACCACAAAAGTTGTTCTACCAGCTTTCTGGGCTGAGATGGGGAACCGCTGACTTTTTGACTCGGCCGGTGAAAAAATGTTCCAAACACACCCCATGCACAACTCCACCGGGGAAGGTGCCAGCAAGGAGTTCTCTGGTAGTTTTTACACTGCTCTGCTAGGCAGCTGAAAGACACCACAAAAGTTGTTCTACCAGCTTTCTGGGCTGAGATGGGGAACCGCTGACTTTTTGACTCGGCCGGTGAAAAAATGTTCCAAACACACCCCATGCACAACTCCACCGGGAAGGTGCCAGCAAGGAGTTCTCTGGTAGTTTTTACACTGCTCTGCTAGGCAGCTGAAAGACACCACAAAAGTTGTTCTACCAGCTTTCTGGGCTGAGATGGGGAACCGCTGACTTTTTGACTCGGCCGGTGAAAAAATGTTCCAAACACACCCCATGCACAACTCCACCGGGAAGGTGCCAGCAAGGAGTTCTCTGGTAGTTTTTACACTGCTCTGCTAGGCAGCTGAAAGACACCACAAAAGTTGTTCTACCAGCTTTCTGGGCTGAGATGGGGAACCGCTGACTTTTTGACTCGGCCGGTGAAAAAATGTTCCAAACACACCCCATGCACAACTCCACCGGGGAAGGTGCCAGCAAGGAGTTCTCTGGTAGTTTTTACACTGCTCTGCTAGGCAGCTGAAAGACACCACAAAAGTTGTTCTACCAGCTTTCTGGGCTGAGATGGGGAACCGCTGACTTTTTGACTCGGCCGGTGAAAAAATGTTCCAAACACACCCCATGCACAACTCCACCGGGGAAGGTGCCAGCAAGGAGTTCTCTGGTAGTTTTTACACTGCTCTGCTAGGCAGCTGAAAGACACCACAAAAGTTGTTCTACCAGCTTTCTGGGCTGAGATGGGGAACCGCTGACTTTTTGACTCGGCCGGTGAAAAAATGTTCCAAACACACCCCATGCACAACTCCACCGGGGAAGGTGCCAGCAAGGAGTTCTCTGGTAGTTTTTACACTGCTCTGCTAGGCAGCTGAAAGACACCACAAAAGTTGTTCTACCAGCTTTCTGGGCTGAGATGGGGAACCGCTGACTTTTTGACTCGGCCGGTGAAAAAATGTTCCAAACACACCCCATGCACAACTCCACCGGGAAGGTGCCAGCAAGGAGTTCTCTGGTAGTTTTTACACTGCTCTGCTAGGCAGCTGAAAGACACCACAAAAGTTGTTCTACCAGCTTTCTGGGCTGAGATGGGGAACCGCTGACTTTTTGACTCGGCCGGTGAAAAAATGTTCCAAACACACCCCATGCACAACTCCACCGGGGAAGGTGCCAGCAAGGAGTTCTCTGGTAGTTTTTACACTGCTCTGCTAGGCAGCTGAAAGACACCACAAAAGTTGTTCTACCAGCTTTCTGGGCTGAGATGGGGAACCGCTGACTTTTTGACTCGGCCGGTGAAAAAATGTTCCAAACACACCCCATGCACAACTCCACCGGGGAAGGTGCCAGCAAGGAGTTCTCTGGTAGTTTTTACACTGCTCTGCTAGGCAGCTGAAAGACACCACAAAAGTTGTTCTACCAGCTTTCTGGGCTGAGATGGGGAACCGCTGACTTTTTGACTCGGCCGGTGAAAAAATGTTCCAAACACACCCCATGCACAACTCCACCGGGGAAGGTGCCAGCAAGGAGTTCTCTGGTAGTTTTTACACTGCTCTGCTAGGCAGCTGAAAGACACCACAAAAGTTGTTCTACCAGCTTTCTGGGCTGAGATGGGGAACCGCTGACTTTTTGACTCGGCCGGTGAAAAAATGTTCCAAACACACCCCATGCACAACTCCACCGGGGAAGGTGCCAGCAAGGAGTTCTCTGGTAGTTTTTACACTGCTCTGCTAGGCAGCTGAAAGACACCACAAAAGTTGTTCTACCAGCTTTCTGGGCTGAGATGGGGAACCGCTGACTTTTTGACTCGGCCGGTGAAAAAATGTTCCAAACACACCCCATGCACAACTCCACCGGGAAGGTGCCAGCAAGGAGTTCTCTGGTAGTTTTTACACTGCTCTGCTAGGCAGCTGAAAGACACCACAAAAGTTGTTCTACCAGCTTTCTGGGCTGAGATGGGGAACCGCTGACTTTTTGACTCGGCCGGTGAAAAAATGTTCCAAACACACCCCATGCACAACTCCACCGGGAAGGTGCCAGCAAGGAGTTCTCTGGTAGTTTTTACACTGCTCTGCTAGGCAGCTGAAAGACACCACAAAAGTTGTTCTACCAGCTTTCTGGGCTGAGATGGGGAACCGCTGACTTTTTGACTCGGCCGGTGAAAAAATGTTCCAAACACACCCCATGCACAACTCCACCGGGGAAGGTGCCAGCAAGGAGTTCTCTGGTAGTTTTTACACTGCTCTGCTAGGCAGCTGAAAGACACCACAAAAGTTGTTCTACCAGCTTTCTGGGCTGAGATGGGGAACCGCTGACTTTTTGACTCGGCCGGTGAAAAAATGTTCCAAACACACCCCATGCACAACTCCACCGGGGAAGGTGCCAGCAAGGAGTTCTCTGGTAGTTTTTACACTGCTCTGCTAGGCAGCTGAAAGACACCACAAAAGTTGTTCTACCAGCTTTCTGGGCTGAGATGGGGAACCGCTGACTTTTTGACTCGGCCGGTGAAAAAATGTTCCAAACACACCCCATGCACAACTCCACCGGGGAAGGTGCCAGCAAGGAGTTCTCTGGTAGTTTTTACACTGCTCTGCTAGGCAGCTGAAAGACACCACAAAAGTTGTTCTACCAGCTTTCTGGGCTGAGATGGGGAACCGCTGACTTTTTGACTCGGCCGGTGAAAAAATGTTCCAAACACACCCCATGCACAACTCCACCGGGAAGGTGCCAGCAAGGAGTTCTCTGGTAGTTTTTACACTGCTCTGCTAGGCAGCTGAAAGACACCACAAAAGTTGTTCTACCAGCTTTCTGGGCTGAGATGGGGAACCGCTGACTTTTTGACTCGGCCGGTGAAAAAATGTTCCAAACACACCCCATGCACAACTCCACCGGGGAAGGTGCCAGCAAGGAGTTCTCTGGTAGTTTTTACACTGCTCTGCTAGGCAGCTGAAAGACACCACAAAAGTTGTTCTACCAGCTTTCTGGGCTGAGATGGGGAACCGCTGACTTTTTGACTCGGCCGGTGAAAAAATGTTCCAAACACACCCCATGCACAACTCCACCGGGGAAGGTGCCAGCAAGGAGTTCTCTGGTAGTTTTTACACTGCTCTGCTAGGCAGCTGAAAGACACCACAAAAGTTGTTCTACCAGCTTTCTGGGCTGAGATGGGGAACCGCTGACTTTTTGACTCGGCCGGTGAAAAAATGTTCCAAACACACCCCATGCACAACTCCACCGGGGAAGGTGCCAGCAAGGAGTTCTCTGGTAGTTTTTACACTGCTCTGCTAGGCAGCTGAAAGACACCACAAAAGTTGTTCTACCAGCTTTCTGGGCTGAGATGGGGAACCGCTGACTTTTTGACTCGGCCGGTGAAAAAATGTTCCAAACACACCCCATGCACAACTCCACCGGGAAGGTGCCAGCAAGGAGTTCTCTGGTAGTTTTTACACTGCTCTGCTAGGCAGCTGAAAGACACCACAAAAGTTGTTCTACCAGCTTTCTGGGCTGAGATGGGGAACCGCTGACTTTTTGACTCGGCCGGTGAAAAAATGTTCCAAACACACCCCATGCACAACTCCACCGGGGAAGGTGCCAGCAAGGAGTTCTCTGGTAGTTTTTACACTGCTCTGCTAGGCAGCTGAAAGACACCACAAAAGTTGTTCTACCAGCTTTCTGGGCTGAGATGGGGAACCGCTGACTTTTTGACTCGGCCGGTGAAAAAATGTTCCAAACACACCCCATGCACAACTCCACCGGGGAAGGTGCCAGCAAGGAGTTCTCTGGTAGTTTTTACACTGCTCTGCTAGGCAGCTGAAAGACACCACAAAAGTTGTTCTACCAGCTTTCTGGGCTGAGATGGGGAACCGCTGACTTTTTGACTCGGCCGGTGAAAAAATGTTCCAAACACACCCCATGCACAACTCCACCGGGGAAGGTGCCAGCAAGGAGTTCTCTGGTAGTTTTTACACTGCTCTGCTAGGCAGCTGAAAGACACCACAAAAGTTGTTCTACCAGCTTTCTGGGCTGAGATGGGGAACCGCTGACTTTTTGACTCGGCCGGTGAAAAAATGTTCCAAACACACCCCATGCACAACTCCACCGGGGAGGTGCCAGCAAGGAGTTCTCTGGTAGTTTTTACATTGCTCTGCTAGGCAGCTGAAAGACACCACAAAAGTTGTTCTACCAGCTTTCTGGGCTGAGATGGGGAACCGCTGACTTTTTGACTCGGCCGGTGAAAAAATGTTCCAAACACACCCCATGCACAACTCCACCGGGGAAGGTGCCAGCAAGGAGTTCTCTGGTAGTTTTTACACTGCTCTGCTAGGCAGCTGAAAGACACCACAAAAGTTGTTCTACCAGCTTTCTGGGCTGAGATGGGGAACCGCTGACTTTTTGACTCGGCCGGTGAAAAAATGTTCCAAACACACCCCATGCACAACTCCACCGGGGAAGGTGCCAGCAAGGAGTTCTCTGGTAGTTTTTACACTGCTCTGCTAGGCAGCTGAAAGACACCACAAAAGTTGTTCTACCAGCTTTCTGGGCTGAGATGGGGAACCGCTGACTTTTTGACTCGGCCGGTGAAAAAATGTTCCAAACACACCCCATGCACAACTCCACCGGGGAAGGTGCCAGCAAGGAGTTCTCTGGTAGTTTTTACACTGCTCCGCTAGGCAGCTGAAAGACACCACAAAAGTTGTTCTACCAGCTTTCTGGGCTGAGATGGGGAACCGCTGACTTTTTGACTCGGCCGGTGAAAAAATGTTCCAAACACACCCCATGCACAACTCCACCGGGGAAGGTGCCAGAAAGGAGTTCTCTGGTAGTTTTTACACTGCTCTGCTAGGCAGCTGAAAGACACCACAAAAGTTGTTCTACCAGCTTTCTGGGCTGAGATGGGGAACCGCTGACTTTTTGACTCGGCCGGTGAAAAAATGTTCCAAACACACCCCATGCACAACTCCACCGGGGAAGGTGCCAGCAAGGAGTTCTCTGGTAGTTTTTACACTGCTCTGCTAGGCAGCTGAAAGACACCACAAAAGTTGTTCTACCAGCTTTCTGGGCTGAGATGGGGAACCGCTGACTTTTTGACTCGGCCGGTGAAAAAATGTTCCAAACACACCCCATGCACAACTCCACCGGGGAAGGTGCCAGCAAGGAGTTCTCTGGTAGTTTTTACACTGCTCTGCTAGGCAGCTGAAAGACACCACAAAAGTTGTTCTACCAGCTTTCTGGGCTGAGATGGGGAACCGCTGACTTTTTGACTCGGCCGGTGAAAAAATGTTCCAAACACACCCCATGCACAACTCCACCGGGGAAGGTGCCAGCAAGGAGTTCCCTGGTAGTTTTTACATTGCTCTGCTGGGCAGCTGAAAGACACCACAAAAGTCGTTCTACCAGTTTTCTGGGCTGAGATGGGGAACCGCTGACTTTTTGACTCGGCCGGTGAAAAAATGTTCCAAACACACCCCATGCAAAACTCCACCGGGGAAGGTGCCAGCAAGGAGTTCTCTGGTAGTTTTTACACTGCTCTGCTAGGCAGCTGAAAGACACCACAAAAGTTGTTCTACCAGCTTTCTGGGCTGAGATGGGGAACCGCTGACTTTTTGACTCGGCCGGTGAAAAAATGTTCCAAACACACCCCATGCACAACTCCACCGGGGAAGGTGCCAGCAAGGAGTTCTCTGGTAGTTTTTACACTGCTCTGCTAGGCAGCTGAAAGACACCACAAAAGTTGTTCTACCAGCTTTCTGGGCTGAGATGGGGAACCGCTGACTTTTTGACTCGGCCGGTGAAAAAATGTTCCAAACACACCCCATGCACAACTCCACCGGGGAAGGTGCCAGCAAGGAGTTCTCTGGTAGTTTTTACACTGCTCTGCTAGGCAGCTGAAAGACACCACAAAAGTTGTTCTACCAGCTTTCTGGGCTGAGATGGGGAACCGCTGACTTTTTGACTCGGCCGGTGAAAAAATGTTCCAAACACACCCCATGCACAACTCCACCGGGGAAGGTGCCAGCAAGGAGTTCTCTGGTAGTTTTTACACTGCTCTGCTAGGCAGCTGAAAGACACCACAAAAGTTGTTCTACCAGCTTTCTGGGCTGAGATGGGGAACCGCTGACTTTTTGACTCGGCCGGTGAAAAAATGTTCCAAACACACCCCATGCACAACTCCACCGGGGAAGGTGCCAGCAAGGAGTTCTCTGGTAGTTTTTACACTGCTCTGCTAGGCAGCTGAAAGACACCACAAAAGTTGTTCTACCAGCTTTCTGGGCTGAGATGGGGAACCGCTGACTTTTTGACTCGGCCGGTGAAAAAATGTTCCAAACACACCCCATGCACAACTCCACCGGGGAAGGTGCCAGCAAGGAGTTCTCTGGTAGTTTTTACACTGCTCTGCTAGGCAGCTGAAAGACACCACAAAAGTTGTTCTACCAGCTTTCTGGGCTGAGATGGGGAACCGCTGACTTTTTGTCTCGGCCGGTGAAAAAATGTTCCAAACACACCCCATGCACAACTCCACCGGGGAAGGTGCCAGCAAGGAGTTCTCTGGTAGTTTTTACACTGCTCTGCTAGGCAGCTGAAAGACACCACAAAAGTTGTTCTACCAGCTTTCTTGGCTGAGATGGGGAACCGCTGACTTTTTGACTCGGCCGGTGAAAAAATGTTCCAAACACACCCCATGCACAACTCCACCGGGGAAGGTGCCAGCAAGGAGTTCTCTGGTAGTTTTTACACTGCTCTGCTAGGCAGCTGAAAGACACCACAAAAGTTGTTCTACCAGCTTTCTGGGCTGAGATGGGGAACCGCTGACTTTTTGACTCGGCCGGTGAAAAAATGTTCCAAACACACCCCATGCACAACTCCACCGGGGAAGGTGCCAGCAAGGAGTTCTCTGGTAGTTTTTACACTGCTCTGCTAGGCAGCTGAAAGACACCACAAAAGTTGTTCTACCAGCTTTCTGGGCTGAGATGGGGAACCGCTGACTTTTTGACTCGGCCGGTGAAAAAATGTTCCAAACACACCCCATGCACAACTCCACCGGGGAAGGTGCCAGCAAGGAGTTCTCTGGTAGTTTTTACACTGCTCTGCTAGGCAGCTGAAAGACACCACAAAAGTTGTTCTACCAGCTTTCTGGGCTGAGATGGGGAACCGCTGACTTTTTGACTCGGCCGGTGAAAAAATGTTCCAAACACACCCCATGCACAACTCCACCGGGGAAGGTGCCAGCAAGGAGTTCTCTGGTAGTTTTTACACTGCTCTGCTAGGCAGCTGAAAGACACCACAAAAGTTGTTCTACCAGCTTTCTGGGCTGAGATGGGGAACCGCTGACTTTTTGACTCGGCCGGTGAAAAAATGTTCCAAACACACCCCATGCACAACTCCACCGGGGAAGGTGCCAGCAAGGAGTTCTCTGGTAGTTTTTACACTGCTCTGCTAGGCAGCTGAAAGACACCACAAAAGTTGTTCTACCAGCTTTCTGGGCTGAGATGGGGAACCGCTGACTTTTTGACTCGGCCGGTGAAAAAATGTTCCAAACACACCCCATGCACAACTCCACCGGGGAAGGTGCCAGCAAGGAGTTCTCTGGTAGTTTTTACACTGCTCTGCTAGGCAGCTGAAAGACACCACAAAAGTTGTTCTACCAGCTTTCTGGGCTGAGATGGGGAACCGCTGACTTTTTGACTCGGCCGGTGAAAAAATGTTCCAAACACTCCCCATGCACAACTCCACCGGGGAAGGTGCCAGCAAGGAGTTCTCTGGTAGTTTTTACACTGCTCTGCTAGGCAGCTGAAAGACACCACAAAAGTTGTTCTACCAGCTTTCTGGGCTGAGATGGGGAACCGCTGACTTTTTGACTCGGCCGGTGAAAAAATGTTCCAAACACACCCCATGCACAACTCCACCGGGGAAGGTGCCAGCAAGGAGTTCTCTGGTAGTTTTTACACTGCTCTGCTAGGCAGCTGAAAGACACCACAAAAGTTGTTCTACCAGCTTTCTGGGCTGAGATGGGGAACCGCTGACTTTTTGACTCGGCCGGTGAAAAAATGTTCCAACCACACCCCATGCACAACTCCACCGGGGAAGGTGCCAGCAAGGAGTTCTCTGGTAGTTTTTACACTGCTCTGCTAGGCAGCTGAAAGACACCACAAAAGTTGTTCTACCAGCTTTCTGGGCTGAGATGGGGAACCGCTGACTTTTTGACTCGGCCGGTGAAAAAATGTTCCAAACACACCCCATGCACAACTCCACCGGGGAAGGTGCCAGCAAGGAGTTCTCTGGTAGTTTTTACACTGCTCTGCTAGGCAGCTGAAAGACACCACAAAAGTTGTTCTACCAGCTTTCTGGGCTGAGATGGGGAACCGCTGACTTTTTGACTCGGCCGGTGAAAAAATGTTCCAAACACACCCCATGCACAACTCCACCGGGGAAGGTGCCAGCAAGGAGTTCTCTGGTAGTTTTTACACTGCTCTGCTAGGCAGCTGAAAGACACCACAAAAGTTGTTCTACCAGCTTTCTGGGCTGAGATGGGGAACCGCTGACTTTTTGACTCGGCCGGTGAAAAAATGTTCCAAACACACCCCATGCACACCTCCACCGGGGAAGGTGCCAGCAAGGAGTTCTCTGGTAGTTTTTACACTGCTCTGCTAGGCAGCTGAAAGACACCACAAAAGTTGTTCTACCAGCTTTCTGGGCTGAGATGGGGAACCGCTGACTTTTTGACTCGGCCGGTGAAAAAATGTTCCAAACACACCCCATGCACAACTCCACCGGGGAAGGTGCCAGCAAGGAGTTCTCTGGTAGTTTTTACACTGCTCTGCTAGGCAGCTGAAAGACACCACAAAAGTTGTTCTACCAGCTTTCTGGGCTGAGATGGGGAACCGCTGACTTTTTGACTCGGCCGGTGAAAAAATGTTCCAAACACACCCCATGCACAACTCCACCGGGGAAGGTGCCAGCAAGGAGTTCTCTGGTAGTTTTTACACTGCTCTGCTAGGCAGCTGAAAGACACCACAAAAGTTGTTCTACCAGCTTTCTGGGCTGAGATGGGGAACCGCTGACTTTTTGACTCGGCCGGTGAAAAAATGTTCCAAACACACCCCATGCACAACTCCACCGGGGAAGGTGCCAGCAAGGAGTTCTCTGGTAGTTTTTACACTGCTCTGCTAGGCAGCTGAAAGACACCACAAAAGTTGTTCTACCAGCTTTCTGGGCTGAGATGGGGAACCGCTGACTTTTTGACTCGGCCGGTGAAAAAATGTTCCAAACACACCCCATGCACAACTCCACCGGGGAAGGTGCCAGCAAGGAGTTCTCTGGTAGTTTTTACACTGCTCTGCTAGGCAGCTGAAAGACACCACAAAAGTTGTTCTACCAGCTTTCTGGGCTGAGATGGGGAACCGCTGACTTTTTGACTCGGCCGGTGAAAAAATGTTCCAAACACACCCCATGCACAACTCCACCGGGGAAGGTGCCAGCAAGGAGTTCTCTGGTAGTTTTTACACTGCTCTGCTAGGCAGCTGAAAGACACCACAAAAGTTGTTCTACCAGCTTTCTGGGCTGAGATGGGGAACCGCTGACTTTTTGACTCGGCCGGTGAAAAAATGTTCCAAACACACCCCATGCACAACTCCACCGGGGAAGGTGCCAGCAAGGAGTTCTCTGGTAGTTTTTACACTGCTCTGCTAGGCAGCTGAAAGACACCACAAAAGTTGTTCTACCAGCTTTCTGGGCTGAGATGGGGAACCGCTGACTTTTTGACTCGGCCGGTGAAAAAATGTTCCAAACACACCCCATGCACAACTCCACCGGGGAAGGTGCCAGCAAGGAGTTCTCTGGTAGTTTTTACATTGCTCTGCTAGGCAGCTGAAAGACACCACAAAAGTTGTTCTACCAGCTTTCTGGGCTGAGATGGGGAACCGCTGACTTTTTGACTCGGCCGGTGAAAAAATGTTCCAAACACACCCCATGCACAACTCCACCGGGGAAGGTGCCAGCAAGGAGTTCTCTGGTAGTTTTTACACTGCTCTGCTAGGCAGCTGAAAGACACCACAAAAGTTGTTCTACCAGCTTTCTGGGCTGAGATGGGGAACCGCTGACTTTTTGACTCGGCCGGTGAAAAAATGTTCCAAACACACCCCATGCACAACTCCACCGGGGAAGGTGCCAGCAAGGAGTTCTCTGGTAGTTTTTACACTGCTCTGCTAGGCAGCTGAAAGACACCACAAAAGTTGTTCTACCAGCTTTCTGGGCTGAGATGGGGAACCGCTGACTTTTTGACTCGGCCGGTGAAAAAATGTTCCAAACACACCCCATGCACAACTCCACCGGGGAAGGTGCCAGCAAGGAGTTCTCTGGTAGTTTTTACACTGCTCTGCTAGGCAGCTGAAAGACACCACAAAAGTTGTTCTACCAGCTTTCTGGGCTGAGATGGGGAACCGCTGACTTTTTGACTCGGCCGGTGAAAAAATGTTCCAAACACACCCCATGCACAACTCCACCGGGGAAGGTGCCAGCAAGGAGTTCTCTGGTAGTTTTTACACTGCTCTGCTAGGCAGCTGAAAGACACCACAAAAGTTGTTCTACCAGCTTTCTGGGCTGAGATGGGGAACCGCTGACTTTTTGACTCGGCCGGTGAAAAAATGTTCCAAACACACCCCATGCACAACTCCACCGGGGAAGGTGCCAGCAAGGAGTTCTCTGGTAGTTTTTACACTGCTCTGCTAGGCAGCTGAAAGACACCACAAAAGTTGTTCTACCAGCTTTCTGGGCTGAGATGGGGAACCGCTGACTTTTTGACTCGGCCGGTGAAAAAATGTTCCAAACACACCCCATGCACAACTCCACCGGGGAAGGTGCCAGCAAGGAGTTCTCTGGTAGTTTTTACACTGCTCTGCTAGGCAGCTGAAAGACACCACAAAAGTTGTTCTACCAGCTTTCTGGGCTGAGATGGGGAACCGCTGACTTTTTGACTCGGCCGGTGAAAAAATGTTCCAAACACACCCCATGCACAACTCCACCGGGGAAGGTGCCAGCAAGGAGTTCTCTGGTAGTTTTTACACTGCTCTGCTAGGCAGCTGAAAGACACCACAAAAGTTGTTCTACCAGCTTTCTGGGCTGAGATGGGGAACCGCTGACTTTTTGACTCGGCCGGTGAAAAAATGTTCCAAACACACCCCATGCACACCTCCACCGGGGAAGGTGCCAGCAAGGAGTTCTCTGGTAGTTTTTACACTGCTCTGCTAGGCAGCTGAAAGACACCACAAAAGTTGTTCTACCAGCTTTCTGGGCTGAGATGGGGAACCGCTGACTTTTTGACTCGGCCGGTGAAAAAATGTTCCAAACACACCCCATGCACAACTCCACCGGGGAAGGTGCCAGCAAGGAGTTCTCTGGTAGTTTTTACACTGCTCTGCTAGGCAGCTGAAAGACACCACAAAAGTTGTTCTACCAGCTTTCTGGGCTGAGATGGGGAACCGCTGACTTTTTGACTCGGCCGGTGAAAAAATGTTCCAAACACACCCCATGCACAACTCCACCGGGGAAGGTGCCAGCAAGGAGTTCTCTGGTAGTTTTTACACTGCTCTGCTAGGCAGCTGAAAGACACCACAAAAGTTGTTCTACCAGCTTTCTGGGCTGAGATGGGGAACCGCTGACTTTTTGACTCGGCCGGTGAAAAAATGTTCCAAACACACCCCATGCACAACTCCACCGGGGAAGGTGCCAGCAAGGAGTTCTCTGGTAGTTTTTACACTGCTCTGCTAGGCAGCTGAAAGACACCACAAAAGTTGTTCTACCAGCTTTCTGGGCTGAGATGGGGAACCGCTGACTTTTTGACTCGGCCGGTGAAAAAATGTTCCAAACACACCCCATGCACAACTCCACCGGGGAAGGTGCCAGCAAGGAGTTCTCTGGTAGTTTTTACACTGCTCTGCTAGGCAGCTGAAAGACACCACAAAAGTTGTTCTACCAGCTTTCTGGGCTGAGATGGGGAACCGCTGACTTTTTGACTCGGCCGGTGAAAAAATGTTCCAAACACACCCCATGCACAACTCCACCGGGGAAGGTGCCAGCAAGGAGTTCTCTGGTAGTTTTTACACTGCTCTGCTAGGCAGCTGAAAGACACCACAAAAGTTGTTCTACCAGCTTTCTGGGCTGAGATGGGGAACCGCTGACTTTTTGACTCGGCCGGTGAAAAAATGTTCCAAACACACCCCATGCACAACTCCACCGGGGAAGGTGCCAGCAAGGAGTTCTCTGGTAGTTTTTACACTGCTCTGCTAGGCAGCTGAAAGACACCACAAAAGTTGTTCTACCAGCTTTCTGGGCTGAGATGGGGAACCGCTGACTTTTTGACTCGGCCGGTGAAAAAATGTTCCAAACACACCCCATGCACAACTCCACCGGGAAGGTGCCAGCAAGGAGTTCTCTGGTAGTTTTTACACTGCTCTGCTAGGCAGCTGAAAGACACCACAAAAGTTGTTCTACCAGCTTTCTGGGCTGAGATGGGGAACCGCTGACTTTTTGACTCGGCCGGTGAAAAAATGTTCCAAACACACCCCATGCACAACTCCACCGGGGAAGGTGCCAGCAAGGAGTTCTCTGGTAGTTTTTACACTGCTCTGCTAGGCAGCTGAAAGACACCACAAAAGTTGTTCTACCAGCTTTCTGGGCTGAGATGGGGAACCGCTGACTTTTTGACTCGGCCGGTGAAAAAATGTTCCAAACACACCCCATGCACAACTCCACCGGGGAAGGTGCCAGCAAGGAGTTCTCTGGTAGTTTTTACACTGCTCTGCTAGGCAGCTGAAAGACACCACAAAAGTTGTTCTACCAGCTTTCTGGGCTGAGATGGGGAACCGCTGACTTTTTGACTCGGCCGGTGAAAAAATGTTCCAAACACACCCCATGCACAACTCCACCGGGGAAGGTGCCAGCAAGGAGTTCTCTGGTAGTTTTTACACTGCTCTGCTAGGCAGCTGAAAGACACCACAAAAGTTGTTCTACCAGCTTTCTGGGCTGAGATGGGGAACCGCTGACTTTTTGACTCGGCCGGTGAAAAAATGTTCCAAACACACCCCATGCACAACTCCACCGGGGAAGGTGCCAGCAAGGAGTTCTCTGGTAGTTTTTACACTGCTCTGCTAGGCAGCTGAAAGACACCACAAAAGTTGTTCTACCAGCTTTCTGGGCTGAGATGGGGAACCGCTGACTTTTTGACTCGGCCGGTGAAAAAATGTTCCAAACACACCCCATGCACAACTCCACCGGGGAAGGTGCCAGCAAGGAGTTCTCTGGTAGTTTTTACACTGCTCTGCTAGGCAGCTGAAAGACACCACAAAAGTTGTTCTACCAGCTTTCTGGGCTGAGATGGGGAACCGCTGACTTTTTGACTCGGCCGGTGAAAAAATGTTCCAAACACACCCCATGCACAACTCCACCGGGGAAGGTGCCAGCAAGGAGTTCTCTGGTAGTTTTTACACTGCTCTGCTAGGCGGCTGAAAGACACCACAAAAGTTGTTCTACCAGCTTTCTGGGCTGAGATGGGGAACCGCTGACTTTTTGACTCGGCCGGTGAAAAAATGTTCCAAACACACCCCATGCACAACTCCACCGGGGAAGGTGCCAGCAAGGAGTTCTCTGGTAGTTTTTACACTGCTCTGCTAGGCAGCTGAAAGACACCACAAAAGTTGTTCTACCAGCTTTCTGGGCTGAGATGGGGAACCGCTGACTTTTTGACTCGGCCGGTGAAAAAATGTTCCAAACACACCCCATGCACAACTCCACCGGGGAAGGTGCCAGCAAGGAGTTCTCTGGTAGTTTTTACACTGCTCTGCTAGGCAGCTGAAAGACACCACAAAAGTTGTTCTACCAGCTTTCTGGGCTGAGATGGGGAACCGCTGACTTTTTGACTCGGCCGGTGAAAAAATGTTCCAAACACACCCCATGCACAACTCCACCGGGGAAGGTGCCAGCAAGGAGTTCTCTGGTAGTTTTTACACTGCTCTGCTAGGCAGCTGAAAGACACCACAAAAGTTGTTCTACCAGCTTTCTGGGCTGAGATGGGGAACCGCTGACTTTTTGACTCGGCCGGTGAAAAAATGTTCCAAACACACCCCATGCACAACTCCACCGGGGAAGGTGCCAGCAAGGAGTTCTCTGGTAGTTTTTACACTGCTCTGCTAGGCAGCTGAAAGACACCACAAAAGTTGTTCTACCAGCTTTCTGGGCTGAGATGGGGAACCGCTGACTTTTTGACTCGGCCGGTGAAAAAATGTTCCAAACACACCCCATGCACAACTCCACCGGGGAAGGTGCCAGCAAGGAGTTCTCTGGTAGTTTTTACACTGCTCTGCTAGGCAGCTGAAAGACACCACAAAAGTTGTTCTACCAGCTTTCTGGGCTGAGATGGGGAACCGCTGACTTTTTGACTCGGCCGGTGAAAAAATGTTCCAAACACACCCCATGCACAACTCCACCGGGGAAGGTGCCAGCAAGGAGTTCTCTGGTAGTTTTTACACTGCTCTGCTAGGCAGCTGAAAGACACCACAAAAGTTGTTCTACCAGCTTTCTGGGCTGAGATGGGGAACCGCTGACTTTTTGACTCGGCCGGTGAAAAAATGTTCCAAACACACCCCATGCACAACTCCACCGGGGAAGGTGCCAGCAAGGAGTTCTCTGGTAGTTTTTACACTGCTCTGCTAGGCAGCTGAAAGACACCACAAAAGTTGTTCTACCAGCTTTCTGGGCTGAGATGGGGAACCGCTGACTTTTTTACTCGGCCGGTGAAAAAATGTTCCAAACACACCCCATGCACAACTCCACCGGGGAAGGTGCCAGCAAGGAGTTCTCTGGTAGTTTTTACACTGCTCTGCTAGGCAGCTGAAAGACACCACAAAAGTTGTTCTACCAGCTTTCTGGGCTGAGATGGGGAACCGCTGACTTTTTGACTCGGCCGGTGAAAAAATGTTCCAAACACACCCCATGCACAACTCCACCGGGGAAGGTGCCAGCAAGGAGTTCTCTGGTAGTTTTTACACTGCTCTGCTAGGCAGCTGAAAGACACCACAAAAGTTGTTCTACCAGCTTTCTGGGCTGAGATGGGGAACCGCTGACTTTTTGACTCGGCCGGTGAAAAAATGTTCCAAACACACCCCATGCACAACTCCACCGGGGAAGGTGCCAGCAAGGAGTTCTCTGGTAGTTTTTACACTGCTCTGCTAGGCAGCTGAAAGACACCACAAAAGTTGTTCTACCAGCTTTCTGGGCTGAGATGGGGAACCGCTGACTTTTTGACTCGGCCGGTGAAAAAATGTTCCAAACACACCCCATGCACAACTCCACCGGGGAAGGTGCCAGCAAGGAGTTCTCTGGTAGTTTTTACACTGCTCTGCTAGGCAGCTGAAAGACACCACAAAAGTTGTTCTACCAGCTTTCTGGGCTGAGATGGGGAACCGCTGACTTTTTGACTCGGCCGGTGAAAAAATGTTCCAAACACACCCCATGCACAACTCCACCGGGGAAGGTGCCAGCAAGGAGTTCTCTGGTAGTTTTTACACTGCTCTGCTAGGCAGCTGAAAGACACCACAAAAGTTGTTCTACCAGCTTTCTGGGCTGAGATGGGGAACCGCTGACTTTTTGACTCGGCCGGTGAAAAAATGTTCCAAACACACCCCATGCACAACTCCACCGGGGAAGGTGCCAGCAAGGAGTTCTCTGGTAGTTTTTACACTGCTCTGCTAGGCAGCTGAAAGACACCACAAAAGTTGTTCTACCAGCTTTCTGGGCTGAGATGGGGAACCGCTGACTTTTTGACTCGGCCGGTGAAAAAATGTTCCAAACACACCCCATGCACAACTCCACCGGGGAAGGTGCCAGCAAGGAGTTCTCTGGTAGTTTTTACACTGCTCTGCTAGGCAGCTGAAAGACACCACAAAAGTTGTTCTACCAGCTTTCTGGGCTGAGATGGGGAACCGCTGACTTTTTGACTCGGCCGGTGAAAAAATGTTCCAAACACACCCCATGCACAACTCCACCGGGAAGGTGCCAGCAAGGAGTTCTCTGGTAGTTTTTACACTGCTCTGCTAGGCAGCTGAAAGACACCACAAAAGTTGTTCTACCAGCTTTCTGGGCTGAGATGGGGAACCGCTGACTTTTTGACTCGGCCGGTGAAAAAATGTTCCAAACACACCCCATGCACAACTCCACCGGGGAAGGTGCCAGCAAGGAGTTCTCTGGTAGTTTTTACACTGCTCTGCTAGGCAGCTGAAAGACACCACAAAAGTTGTTCTACCAGCTTTCTGGGCTGAGATGGGGAACCGCTGACTTTTTGACTCGGCCGGTGAAAAAATGTTCCAAACACACCCCATGCACAACTCCACCGGGGAAGGTGCCAGCAAGGAGTTCTCTGGTAGTTTTTACACTGCTCTGCTAGGCAGCTGAAAGACACCACAAAAGTTGTTCTACCAGCTTTCTGGGCTGAGATGGGGAACCGCTGACTTTTTGACTCGGCCGGTGAAAAAATGTTCCAAACACACCCCATGCACAACTCCACCGGGGAAGGTGCCAGCAAGGAGTTCTCTGGTAGTTTTTACACTGCTCTGCTAGGCAGCTGAAAGACACCACAAAAGTTGTTCTACCAGCTTTCTGGGCTGAGATGGGGAACCGCTGACTTTTTGACTCGGCCGGTGAAAAAATGTTCCAAACACACCCCATGCACAACTCCACCGGGGAAGGTGCCAGCAAGGAGTTCTCTGGTAGTTTTTACACTGCTCTGCTAGGCAGCTGAAAGACACCACAAAAGTTGTTCTACCAGCTTTCTGGGCTGAGATGGGGAACCGCTGACTTTTTGACTCGGCCGGTGAAAAAATGTTCCAAACACACCCCATGCACAACTCCACCGGGGAAGGTGCCAGCAAGGAGTTCTCTGGTAGTTTTTACACTGCTCTGCTAGGCAGCTGAAAGACACCACAAAAGTTGTTCTACCAGCTTTCTGGGCTGAGATGGGGAACCGCTGACTTTTTGACTCGGCCGGTGAAAAAATGTTCCAAACACACCCCATGCACAACTCCACCGGGGAAGGTGCCAGCAAGGAGTTCTCTGGTAGTTTTTACACTGCTCTGCTAGGCAGCTGAAAGACACCACAAAAGTTGTTCTACCAGCTTTCTGGGCTGAGATGGGGAACCGCTGACTTTTTGACTCGGCCGGTGAAAAAATGTTCCAAACACACCCCATGCACAACTCCACCGGGGAAGGTGCCAGCAAGGAGTTCTCTGGTAGTTTTTACACTGCTCTGCTAGGCAGCTGAAAGACACCACAAAAGTTGTTCTACCAGCTTTCTGGGCTGAGATGGGGAACCGCTGACTTTTTGACTCGGCCGGTGAAAAAATGTTCCAAACACACCCCATGCACAACTCCACCGGGGAAGGTGCCAGCAAGGAGTTCTCTGGTAGTTTTTACACTGCTCTGCTAGGCAGCTGAAAGACACCACAAAAGTTGTTCTACCAGCTTTCTGGGCTGAGATGGGGAACCGCTGACTTTTTGACTCGGCCGGTGAAAAAATGTTCCAAACACACCCCATGCACAACTCCACCGGGGAAGGTGCCAGCAAGGAGTTCTCTGGTAGTTTTTACATTGCTCTGCTAGGCAGCTGAAAGACACCACAAAAGTTGTTCTACCAGCTTTCTGGGCTGAGATGGGGAACCGCTGACTTTTTGACTCGGCCGGTGAAAAAATGTTCCAAACACACCCCATGCACAACTCCACCGGGGAAGGTGCCAGCAAGGAGTTCTCTGGTAGTTTTTACACTGCTCTGCTAGGCAGCTGAAAGACACCACAAAAGTTGTTCTACCAGCTTTCTGGGCTGAGATGGGGAACCGCTGACTTTTTGACTCGGCCGGTGAAAAAATGTTCCAAACACACCCCATGCACAACTCCACCGGGGAAGGTGCCAGCAAGGAGTTCTCTGGTAGTTTTTACACTGCTCTGCTAGGCAGCTGAAAGACACCACAAAAGTTGTTCTACCAGCTTTCTGGGCTGAGATGGGGAACCGCTGACTTTTTGACTCGGCCGGTGAAAAAATGTTCCAAACACACCCCATGCACAACTCCACCGGGGAAGGTGCCAGCAAGGAGTTCTCTGGTAGTTTTTACACTGCTCTGCTAGGCAGCTGAAAGACACCACAAAAGTTGTTCTACCAGCTTTCTGGGCTGAGATGGGGAACCGCTGACTTTTTGACTCGGCCGGTGAAAAAATGTTCCAAACACACCCCATGCACAACTCCACCGGGGAAGGTGCCAGCAAGGAGTTCTCTGGTAGTTTTTACACTGCTCTGCTAGGCAGCTGAAAGACACCACAAAAGTTGTTCTACCAGCTTTCTGGGCTGAGATGGGGAACCGCTGACTTTTTGACTCGGCCGGTGAAAAAATGTTCCAAACACACCCCATGCACAACTCCACCGGGGAAGGTGCCAGCAAGGAGTTCTCTGGTAGTTTTTACACTGCTCTGCTAGGCAGCTGAAAGACACCACAAAAGTTGTTCTACCAGCTTTCTGGGCTGAGATGGGGAACCGCTGACTTTTTGACTCGGCCGGTGAAAAAATGTTCCAAACACACCCCATGCACAACTCCACCGGGGAAGGTGCCAGCAAGGAGTTCTCTGGTAGTTTTTACACTGCTCTGCTAGGCAGCTGAAAGACACCACAAAAGTTGTTCTACCAGCTTTCTGGGCTGAGATGGGGAACCGCTGACTTTTTGACTCGGCCGGTGAAAAAATGTTCCAAACACACCCCATGCACAACTCCACCGGGGAAGGTGCCAGCAAGGAGTTCTCTGGTAGTTTTTACACTGCTCTGCTAGGCAGCTGAAAGACACCACAAAAGTTGTTCTACCAGCTTTCTGGGCTGAGATGGGGAACCGCTGACTTTTTGACTCGGCCGGTGAAAAAATGTTCCAAACACACCCCATGCACAACTCCACCGGGAAGGTGCCAGCAAGGAGTTCTCTGGTAGTTTTTACACTGCTCTGCTAGGCAGCTGAAAGACACCACAAAAGTTGTTCTACCAGCTTTCTGGGCTGAGATGGGGAACCGCTGACTTTTTGACTCGGCCGGTGAAAAAATGTTCCAAACACACCCCATGCACAACTCCACCGGGGAAGGTGCCAGCAAGGAGTTCTCTGGTAGTTTTTACACTGCTCTGCTAGGCAGCTGAAAGACACCACAAAAGTTGTTCTACCAGCTTTCTGGGCTGAGATGGGGAACCGCTGACTTTTTGACTCGGCCTGTGAAAAAATGTTCCAAACACACCCCATGCACAACTCCACCGGGGAAGGTGCCAGCAAGGAGTTCTCTGGTAGTTTTTACACTGCTCTGCTAGGCAGCTGAAAGACACCACAAAAGTTGTTCTACCAGCTTTCTGGGCTGAGATGGGGAACCGCTGACTTTTTGACTCGGCCGGTGAAAAAATGTTCCAAACACACCCCATGCACAACTCCACCGGGGAAGGTGCCAGCAAGGAGTTCTCTGGTAGTTTTTACACTGCTCTGCTAGGCAGCTGAAAGACACCACAAAAGTTGTTCTACCAGCTTTCTGGGCTGAGATGGGGAACCGCTGACTTTTTGACTCGGCCGGTGAAAAAATGTTCCAAACACACCCCATGCACAACTCCACCGGGGAAGGTGCCAGCAAGGAGTTCTCTGGTAGTTTTTACACTGCTCTGCTAGGCAGCTGAAAGACACCACAAAAGTTGTTCTACCAGCTTTCTGGGCTGAGATGGGGAACCGCTGACTTTTTGACTCGGCCGGTGAAAAAATGTTCCAAACACACCCCATGCACAACTCCACCGGGGAAGGTGCCAGCAAGGAGTTCTCTGGTAGTTTTTACACTGCTCTGCTAGGCAGCTGAAAGACACCACAAAAGTTGTTCTACCAGCTTTCTGGGCTGAGATGGGGAACCGCTGACTTTTTGACTCGGCCGGTGAAAAAATGTTCCAAACACACCCCATGCACAACTCCACCGGGGAAGGTGCCAGCAAGGAGTTCTCTGGTAGTTTTTACACTGCTCTGCTAGGCAGCTGAAAGACACCACAAAAGTTGTTCTACCAGCTTTCTGGGCTGAGATGGGGAACCGCTGACTTTTTGACTCGGCCTGTGAAAAAATGTTCCAAACACACCCCATGCACAACTCCACCGGGGAAGGTGCCAGCAAGGAGTTCTCTGGTAGTTTTTACACTGCTCTGCTAGGCAGCTGAAAGACACCACAAAAGTTGTTCTACCAGCTTTCTGGGCTGAGATGGGGAACCGCTGACTTTTTGACTCGGCCGGTGAAAAAATGTTCCAAACACACCCCATGCACAACTCCACCGGGGAAGGTGCCAGCAAGGAGTTCTCTGGTAGTTTTTACACTGCTCTGCTAGGCAGCTGAAAGACACCACAAAAGTTGTTCTACCAGCTTTCTGGGCTGAGATGGGGAACCGCTGACTTTTTGACTCGGCCGGTGAAAAAATGTTCCAAACACACCCCATGCACAACTCCACCGGGGAAGGTGCCAGCAAGGAGTTCTCTGGTAGTTTTTACACTGCTCTGCTAGGCAGCTGAAAGACACCACAAAAGTTGTTCTACCAGCTTTCTGGGCTGAGATGGGGAACCGCTGACTTTTTGACTCGGCCGGTGAAAAAATGTTCCAAACACACCCCATGCACAACTCCACCGGGGAAGGTGCCAGCAAGGAGTTCTCTGGTAGTTTTTACACTGCTCTGCTAGGCAGCTGAAAGACACCACAAAAGTTGTTCTACCAGCTTTCTGGGCTGAGATGGGGAACCGCTGACTTTTTGACTCGGCCGGTGAAAAAATGTTCCAAACACACCCCATGCACAACTCCACCGGGGAAGGTGCCAGCAAGGAGTTCTCTGGTAGTTTTTACACTGCTCTGCTAGGCAGCTGAAAGACACCACAAAAGTTGTTCTACCAGCTTTCTGGGCTGAGATGGGGAACCGCTGACTTTTTGACTCGGCCGGTGAAAAAATGTTCCAAACACACCCCATGCACAACTCCACCGGGGAAGGTGCCAGCAAGGAGTTCTCTGGTAGTTTTTACACTGCTCTGCTAGGCAGCTGAAAGACACCACAAAAGTTGTTCTACCAGCTTTCTGGGCTGAGATGGGGAACCGCTGACTTTTTGACTCGGCCGGTGAAAAAATGTTCCAAACACACCCCATGCACAACTCCACCGGGGAAGGTGCCAGCAAGGAGTTCTCTGGTAGTTTTTACACTGCTCTGCTAGGCAGCTGAAAGACACCACAAAAGTTGTTCTACCAGCTTTCTGGGCTGAGATGGGGAACCGCTGACTTTTTGACTCGGCCGGTGAAAAAATGTTCCAAACACACCCCATGCACAACTCCACCGGGGAAGGTGCCAGCAAGGAGTTCTCTGGTAGTTTTTACACTGCTCTGCTAGGCAGCTGAAAGACACCACAAAAGTTGTTCTACCAGCTTTCTGGGCTGAGATGGGGAACCGCTGACTTTTTGACTCGGCCGGTGAAAAAATGTTCCAAACACACCCCATGCACAACTCCACCGGGGAAGGTGCCAGCAAGGAGTTCTCTGGTAGTTTTTACACTGCTCTGCTAGGCAGCTGAAAGACACCACAAAAGTTGTTCTACCAGCTTTCTGGGCTGAGATGGGGAACCGCTGACTTTTTGACTCGGCCGGTGAAAAAATGTTCCAAACACACCCCATGCACAACTCCACCGGGGAAGGTGCCAGCAAGGAGTTCTCTGGTAGTTTTTACACTGCTCTGCTAGGCAGCTGAAAGACACCACAAAAGTTGTTCTACCAGCTTTCTGGGCTGAGATGGGGAACCGCTGACTTTTTGACTCGGCCGGTGAAAAAATGTTCCAAACACACCCCATGCACAACTCCACCGGGGAAGGTGCCAGCAAGGAGTTCTCTGGTAGTTTTTACACTGCTCTGCTAGGCAGCTGAAAGACACCACAAAAGTTGTTCTACCAGCTTTCTGGGCTGAGATGGGGAACCGCTGACTTTTTGACTCGGCCGGTGAAAAAATGTTCCAAACACACCCCATGCACAACTCCACCGGGGAAGGTGCCAGCAAGGAGTTCTCTGGTAGTTTTTACACTGCTCTGCTAGGCAGCTGAAAGACACCACAAAAGTTGTTCTACCAGCTTTCTGGGCTGAGATGGGGAACCGCTGACTTTTTGACTCGGCCGGTGAAAAAATGTTCCAAACACACCCCATGCACAACTCCACCGGGGAAGGTGCCAGCAAGGAGTTCTCTGGTAGTTTTTACACTGCTCTGCTAGGCAGCTGAAAGACACCACAAAAGTTGTTCTACCAGCTTTCTGGGGGGAGATGGGGAACCGCTGACTTTTTGACTCGGCCGGTGAAAAAATGTTCCAAACACACCCCATGCACAACTCCACCGGGGAAGGTGCCAGAAAGGAGTTCTCTGGTAGTTTTTACACTGCTCTGCTAGGCAGCTGAAAGACACCACAAAAGTTGTTCTACCAGCTTTCTGGGCTGAGATGGGGAACCGCTGACTTTTTGACTCGGCCGGTGAAAAAATGTTCCAAACACACCCCATGCACAACTCCACCGGGGAAGGTGCCAGCAAGGAGTTCTCTGGTAGTTTTTACACTGCTCTGCTAGGCAGCTGAAAGACACCACAAAAGTTGTTCTACCAGCTTTCTGGGCTGAGATGGGGAACCGCTGACTTTTTGACTCGGCCGGTGAAAAAATGTTCCAAACACACCCCATGCACAACTCCACCGGGGAAGGTGCCAGCAAGGAGTTCTCTGGTAGTTTTTACACTGCTCTGCTAGGCAGCTGAAAGACACCACAAAAGTTGTTCTACCAGCTTTCTGGGCTGAGATGGGGAACCGCTGACTTTTTGACTCGGCCGGTGAAAAAATGTTCCAAACACACCCCATGCACAACTCCACCGGGGAAGGTGCCAGCAAGGAGTTCTCTGGTAGTTTTTACACTGCTCTGCTAGGCAGCTGAAAGACACCACAAAAGTTGTTCTACCAGCTTTCTGGGCTGAGATGGGGAACCGCTGACTTTTTGACTCGGCCGGTGAAAAAATGTTCCAAACACACCCCATGCACAACTCCACCGGGGAAGGTGCCAGCAAGGAGTTCTCTGGTAGTTTTTACACTGCTCTGCTAGGCAGCTGAAAGACACCACAAAAGTTGTTCTACCAGCTTTCTGGGCTGAGATGGGGAACCGCTGACTTTTTGACTCGGCCGGTGAAAAAATGTTCCAAACACTCCCCATGCACAACTCCACCGGGGAAGGTGCCAGCAAGGAGTTCTCTGGTAGTTTTTACACTGCTCTGCTAGGCAGCTGAAAGACACCACAAAAGTTGTTCTACCAGCTTTCTGGGCTGAGATGGGGAACCGCTGACTTTTTGACTCGGCCGGTGAAAAAATGTTCCAAACACACCCCATGCACAACTCCACCGGGGAAGGTGCCAGCAAGGAGTTCTCTGGTAGTTTTTACACTGCTCTGCTAGGCAGCTGAAAGACACCACAAAAGTTGTTCTACCAGCTTTCTGGGCTGAGATGGGGAACCGCTGACTTTTTGACTCGGCCGGTGAAAAAATGTTCCAAACACACCCCATGCACAACTCCACCGGGGAAGGTGCCAGCAAGGAGTTCTCTGGTAGTTTTTACACTGCTCTGCTAGGCAGCTGAAAGACACCACAAAAGTTGTTCTACCAGCTTTCTGGGCTGAGATGGGGAACCGCTGACTTTTTGACTCGGCCGGTGAAAAAATGTTCCAAACACACCCCATGCACAACTCCACCGGGGAAGGTGCCAGCAAGGAGTTCTCTGGTAGTTTTTACACTGCTCTGCTAGGCAGCTGAAAGACACCACAAAAGTTGTTCTACCAGCTTTCTGGGCTGAGATGGGGAACCGCTGACTTTTTGACTCGGCCGGTGAAAAAATGTTCCAAACACACCCCATGCACAACTCCACCGGGGAAGGTGCCAGCAAGGAGTTCTCTGGTAGTTTTTACACTGCTCTGCTAGGCAGCTGAAAGACACCACAAAAGTTGTTCTACCAGCTTTCTGGGCTGAGATGGGGAACCGCTGACTTTTTGACTCGGCCGGTGAAAAAATGTTCCAAACACACCCCATGCACAACTCCACCGGGGAAGGTGCCAGCAAGGAGTTCTCTGGTAGTTTTTACACTGCTCTGCTAGGCAGCTGAAAGACACCACAAAAGTTGTTCTACCAGCTTTCTGGGCTGAGATGGGGAACCGCTGACTTTTTGACTCGGCCGGTGAAAAAATGTTCCAAACACACCCCATGCACAACTCCACCGGGGAAGGTGCCAGCAAGGAGTTCTCTGGTAGTTTTTACACTGCTCTGCTAGGCAGCTGAAAGACACCACAAAAGTTGTTCTACCAGCTTTCTGGGCTGAGATGGGGAACCGCTGACTTTTTGACTCGGCCGGTGAAAAAATGTTCCAAACACACCCCATGCACAACTCCACCGGGGAAGGTGCCAGCAAGGAGTTCTCTGGTAGTTTTTACACTGCTCTGCTAGGCAGCTGAAAGACACCACAAAAGTTGTTCTACCAGCTTTCTGGGCTGAGATGGGGAACCGCTGACTTTTTGACTCGGCCGGTGAAAAAATGTTCCAAACACACCCCATGCACAACTCCACCGGGGAAGGTGCCAGCAAGGAGTTCTCTGGTAGTTTTTACACTGACCCGGTAGGCAGCTGAAAGACACCACAAAAGTTGTTCTACCAGCTTTCTGGGCTGAGATGGGGAACCGTTGACTTTTTGACTCGGCCGGTGAAAAAATGTTCCAAACACACCCCATGCACAACTCCACCGGGGAAGGTGCCAGCAAGGAGTTCTCTGGTAGTTTTTACACTGCTCTGCTAGGCAGCTGAAAGACACCACAAAAGTTGTTCTACCAGCTTTCTGGGCTGAGATGGGGAACCGCTGACTTTTTGACTCGGCCGGTGAAAAAATGTTCCAAACACACCCCATGCACAACTCCACCGGGGAAGGTGCCAGCAAGGAGTTCTCTGGTAGTTTTTACACTGCTCTGCTAGGCAGCTGAAAGACACCACAAAAGTTGTTCTACCAGCTTTCTGGGCTGAGATGGGGAACCGCTGACTTTTTGACTCGGCCGGTGAAAAAATGTTCCAAACACACCCCATGCACAACTCCACCGGGGAAGGTGCCAGCAAGGAGTTCTCTGGTAGTTTTTACACTGCTCTGCTAGGCAGCTGAAAGACACCACAAAAGTTGTTCTACCAGCTTTCTGGGCTGAGATGGGGAACCGCTGACTTTTTGACTCGGCCGGTGAAAAAATGTTCCAAACACACCCCATGCACAACTCCACCGGGGAAGGTGCCAGCAAGGAGTTCTCTGGTAGTTTATACACTGCTCTGCTAGGCAGCTGAAAGACACCACAAAAGTTGTTCTACCAGCTTTCTGGGCTGAGATGGGGAACCGCTGACTTTTTGACTCGGCCGGTGAAAAAATGTTCCAAACACACCCCATGCACAACTCCACCGGGGAAGGTGCCAGCAAGGAGTTCTCTGGTAGTTTTTACACTGCTCTGCTAGGCAGCTGAAAGACACCACAAAAGTTGTTCTACCAGCTTTCTGGTATGAGATGGGGAACCGCTGACTTTTTGACTCGGCCGGTGAAAAAATGTTCCAAACACACCCCATGCACAACTCCACCGGGAAGGTGCCAGCAAGGAGTTCTCTGGTAGTTTTTACACTGCTCTGCTAGGCAGCTGAAAGACACCACAAAAGTTGTTCTACCAGCTTTCTGGGCTGAGATGGGGAACCGCTGACTTTTTGACTCGGCCGGTGAAAAAATGTTCCAAACACACCCCATGCACAACTCCACCGGGGAAGGTGCCAGCAAGGAGTTCTCTGGTAGTTTTTACACTGCTCTGCTAGGCAGCTGAAAGACACCACAAAAGTTTTTCTACCAGCTTTCTGGGCTGAGATGGGGAACCGCTGACTTTTTGACTCGGCCGGTGAAAAAATGTTCCAAACACACCCCATGCACAACTCCACCGGGGAAGGTGCCAGCAAGGAGTTCTCTGGTAGTTTTTACACTGCTCTGCTAGGCAGCTGAAAGACACCACAAAAGTTGTTCTACCAGCTTTCTGGGCTGAGATGGGGAACCGCTGACTTTTTGACTCGGCCGGTGAAAAAATGTTCCAAACACACCCCATGCACAACTCCACCGGGGAAGGTGCCAGCAAGGAGTTCTCTGGTAGTTTTTACACTGCTCTGCTAGGCAGCTGAAAGACACCACAAAAGTTGTTCTACCAGCTTTCTGGGCTGAGATGGGGAACCGCTGACTTTTTGACTCGGCCGGTGAAAAAATGTTCCAAACACACCCCATGCACAACTCCACCGGGGAAGGTGCCAGCAAGGAGTTCTCTGGTAGTTTTTACACTGCTCTGCTAGGCAGCTGAAAGACACCACAAAAGTTGTTCTACCAGCTTTCTGGGCTGAGATGGGGAACCGCTGACTTTTTGACTCGGCCGGTGAAAAAATGTTCCAAACACACCCCATGCACAACTCCACCGGGGAAGGTGCCAGCAAGGAGTTCTCTGGTAGTTTTTACACTGCTCTGCTAGGCAGCTGAAAGACACCACAAAAGTTGTTCTACCAGCTTTCTGGGCTGAGATGGGGAACCGCTGACTTTTTGACTCGGCCGGTGAAAAAATGTTCCAAACACACCCCATGCACAACTCCACCGGGAAGGTGCCAGCAAGGAGTTCTCTGGTAGTTTTTACACTGCTCTGCTAGGCAGCTGAAAGACACCACAAAAGTTGTTCTACCAGCTTTCTGGGCTGAGATGGGGAACCGCTGACTTTTGGACTCGGCCGGTGAAAAAATGTTCCAAACACACCCCATGCACAACTCCACCGGGGAAGGTGCCAGCAAGGAGTTCTCTGGTAGTTTTTACACTGCTCTGCTAGGCAGCTGAAAGACACCACAAAAGTTGTTCTACCAGCTTTCTGGGCTGAGATGGGGAACCGCTGACTTTTTGACTCGGCCGGTGAAAAAATGTTCCAAACACACCCCATGCACAACTCCACCGGGGAAGGTGCCAGCAAGGAGTTCTCTGGTAGTTTTTACACTGCTCTGCTAGGCAGCTGAAAGACACCACAAAAGTTGTTCTACCAGCTTTCTGGGCTGAGATGGGGAACCGCTGACTTTTTGACTCGGCCGGTGAAAAAATGTTCCAAACACACCCCATGCACAACTCCACCGGGGAAGGTGCCAGCAAGGAGTTCTCTGGTAGTTTTTACACTGCTCTGCTAGGCAGCTGAAAGACACCACAAAAGTTGTTCTACCAGCTTTCTTGGCTGAGATGGGGAACCGCTGACTTTTTGACTCGGCCGGTGAAAAAATGTTCCAAACACACCCCATGCACAACTCCACCGGGGAAGGTGCCAGCAAGGAGTTCTCTGGTAGTTTTTACACTGCTCTGCTAGGCAGCTGAAAGACACCACAAAAGTTGTTCTACCAGCTTTCTGGGCTGAGATGGGGAACCGCTGACTTTTTGACTCGGCCGGTGAAAAAATGTTCCAAACACACCCCATGCACAACTCCACCGGGGAAGGTGCCAGCAAGGAGTTCTCTGGTAGTTTTTACACTGCTCTGCTAGGCAGCTGAAAGACACCACAAAAGTTGTTCTACCAGCTTTCTGGGCTGAGATGGGGAACCGCTGACTTTTTGACTCGGCCGGTGAAAAAATGTTCCAAACACACCCCATGCACAACTCCACCGGGGAAGGTGCCAGCAAGGAGTTCTCTGGTAGTTTTTACACTGCTCCGCTAGGCAGCTGAAAGACACCACAAAAGTTGTTCTACCAGCTTTCTGGGCTGAGATGGGGAACCGCTGACTTTTTGACTCGGCCGGTGAAAAAATGTTCCAAACACACCCCATGCACAACTCCACCGGGGAAGGTGCCAGCAAGGAGTTCTCTGATAGTTTTTACATTGCTCTGCTAGGCAGCTGAAAGACACCACAAAAGTTGTTCTACCAGCTTTCTGGGCTGAGATGGGGAACCGCTGACTTTTGACTCGGCCGGTGAAAAAATGTTCCAAACACACCCCATGCACAACTCCACCGGGGAAGGTGCCAGCAAGGAGTTCTCTGGTAGTTTTTACACTGCTCTGCTAGGCAGCTGAAAGACACCACAAAAGTTGTTCTACCAGCTTTCTGGGCTGAGATGGGGAACCGCTGACTTTTTGACTCGGCCGGTGAAAAAATGTTCCAAACACACCCCATGCACAACTCCACCGGGGAAGGTGCCAGCAAGGAGTTCTCTGGTAGTTTTTACACTGCTCTGCTAGGCAGCTGAAAGACACCACAAAAGTTGTTCTACCAGCTTTCTGGGCTGAGATGGGGAACCGCTGACTTTTTGACTCGGCCGGTGAAAAAATGTTCCAAACACACCCCATGCACAACTCCACCGGGGAAGGTGCCAGCAAGGAGTTCTCTGGTAGTTTTTACACTGCTCTGCTAGGCAGCTGAAAGACACCACAAAAGTTGTTCTACCAGCTTTCTGGGCTGAGATGGGGAACCGCTGACTTTTTGACTCGGCCGGTGAAAAAATGTTCCAAACACACCCCATGCACAACTCCACCGGGGAAGGTGCCAGCAAGGAGTTCTCTGGTAGTTTTTACACTGCTCTGCTAGGCAGCTGAAAGACACCACAAAAGTTGTTCTACCAGCTTTCTGGGCTGAGATGGGGAACCGCTGACTTTTTGACTCGGCCGGTGAAAAAATGTTCCAAACACACCCCATGCACAACTCCACCGGGGAAGGTGCCAGCAAGGAGTTCTCTGGTAGTTTTTACACTGCTCTGCTAGGCAGCTGAAAGACACCACAAAAGTTGTTCTACCAGCTTTCTGGGCTGAGATGGGGAACCGCTGACTTTTTGACTCGGCCGGTGAAAAAATGTTCCAAACACACCCCATGCACAACTCCACCGGGGAAGGTGCCAGCAAGGAGTTCTCTGGTAGTTTTTACACTGCTCTGCTAGGCAGCTGAAAGACACCACAAAAGTTGTTCTACCAGCTTTCTGGGCTGAGATGGGGAACCGCTGACTTTTTGACTCGGCCGGTGAAAAAATGTTCCAAACACACCCCATGCACAACTCCACCGGGGAAGGTGCCAGCAAGGAGTTCTCTGGTAGTTTTTACACTGCTCTGCTAGGCAGCTGAAAGACACCACAAAAGTTGTTCTACCAGCTTTCTGGGCTGAGATGGGGAACCGCTGACTTTTTGACTCGGCCGGTGAAAAAATGTTCCAAACACACCCCATGCACAACTCCACCGGGGAAGGTGCCAGCAAGGAGTTCTCTGGTAGTTTTTACACTGCTCTGCTAGGCAGCTGAAAGACACCACAAAAGTTGTTCTACCAGCTTTCTGGGCTGAGATGGGGAACCGCTGACTTTTTGACTCGGCCGGTGAAAAAATGTTCCAAACACACCCCATGCACAACTCCACCGGGGAAGGTGCCAGCAAGGAGTTCTCTGGTAGTTTTTACACTGCTCTGCTAGGCAGCTGAAAGACACCACAAAAGTTGTTCTACCAGCTTTCTGGGCTGAGATGGGGAACCGCTGACTTTTTGACTCGGCCGGTGAAAAAATGTTCCAAACACACCCCATGCACAACTCCACCGGGGAAGGTGCCAGCAAGGAGTTCTCTGGTAGTTTTTACACTGCTCTGCTAGGCAGCTGAAAGACACCACAAAAGTTGTTCTACCAGCTTTCTGGGCTGAGATGGGGAACCGCTGACTTTTTGACTCGGCCGGTGAAAAAATGTTCCAAACACACCCCATGCACAACTCCACCGGGAAGGTGCCAGCAAGGAGTTCTCTGGTAGTTTTTACACTGCTCTGCTAGGCAGCTGAAAGACACCACAAAAGTTGTTCTACCAGCTTTCTGGGCTGAGATGGGGAACCGCTGACTTTTTGACTCGGCCGGTGAAAAAATGTTCCAAACACACCCCATGCACAACTCCACCGGGGAAGGTGCCAGCAAGGAGTTCTCTGGTAGTTTTTACACTGCTCTGCTAGGCAGCTGAAAGACACCACAAAAGTTGTTCTACCAGCTTTCTGGGCTGAGATGGGGAACCGCTGACTTTCTGACTCGGCCGGTGAAAAAATGTTCCAAACACACCCCATGCACAACTCCACCGGGGAAGGTGCCAGCAAGGAGTTCTCTGGTAGTTTTTACACTGCTCTGCTAGGCAGCTGAAAGACACCACAAAAGTTGTTCTACCAGCTTTCTGGGCTGAGATGGGGAACCGCTGACTTTTTGACTCGGCCGGTGAAAAAATGTTCCAAACACACCCCATGCACAACTCCACCGGGGAAGGTGCCAGCAAGGAGTTCTCTGGTAGTTTTTACACTGCTCTGCTAGGCAGCTGAAAGACACCACAAAAGTTGTTCTACCAGCTTTCTGGGCTGAGATGGGGAACCGCTGACTTTTTGACTCGGCCGGTGAAAAAATGTTCCAAACACACCCCATGCACAACTCCACCGGGGAAGGTGCCAGCAAGGAGTTCTCTGGTAGTTTTTACATTGCTCTGCTAGGCAGCTGAAAGACACCACAAAAGTTGTTCTACCAGCTTTCTGGGCTGAGATGGGGAACCGCTGACTTTTTGACTCGGCCGGTGAAAAAATGTTCCAAACACACCCCATGCACAACTCCACCGGGGAAGGTGCCAGCAAGGAGTTCTCTGGTAGTTTTTACACTGCTCTGCTAGGCAGCTGAAAGACACCACAAAAGTTGTTCTACCAGCTTTCTGGGCTGAGATGGGGAACCGCTGACTTTTTGACTCGGCCGGTGAAAAAATGTTCCAAACACACCCCATGCACAACTCCACCGGGGAAGGTGCCAGCAAGGAGTTCTCTGGTAGTTTTTACACTGCTCTGCTAGGCAGCTGAAAGACACCACAAAAGTTGTTCTACCAGCTTTCTGGGCTGAGATGGGGAACCGCTGACTTTTTGACTCGGCCGGTGAAAAAATGTTCCAAACACACCCCATGCACAACTCCACCGGGAAGGTGCCAGCAAGGAGTTCTCTGGTAGTTTTTACACTGCTCTGCTAGGCAGCTGAAAGACACCACAAAAGTTGTTCTACCAGCTTTCTGGGCTGAGATGGGGAACCGCTGACTTTTTGACTCGGCCGGTGAAAAAATGTTCCAAACACACCCCATGCACAACTCCACCGGGGAAGGTGCCAGCAAGGAGTTCTCTGGTAGTTTTTACACTGCTCTGCTAGGCAGCTGAAAGACACCACAAAAGTTGTTCTACCAGCTTTCTGGGCTGAGATGGGGAACCGCTGACTTTTTGACTCGGCCGGTGAAAAAATGTTCCAAACACACCCCATGCACAACTCCACCGGGGAAGGTGCCAGCAAGGAGTTCTCTGGTAGTTTTTACACTGCTCTGCTAGGCAGCTGAAAGACACCACAAAAGTTGTTCTACCAGCTTTCTGGGCTGAGATGGGGAACCGCTGACTTTTTGACTCGGCCGGTGAAAAAATGTTCCAAACACACCCCATGCACAACTCCACCGGGGAAGGTGCCAGCAAGGAGTTCTCTGGTAGTTTTTACACTGCTCTGCTAGGCAGCTGAAAGACACCACAAAAGTTGTTCTACCAGCTTTCTGGGCTGAGATGGGGAACCGCTGACTTTTTGACTCGGCCGGTGAAAAAATGTTCCAAACACACCCCATGCACAACTCCACCGGGGAAGGTGCCAGCAAGGAGTTCTCTGGTAGTTTTTACACTGCTCTGCTAGGCAGCTGAAAGACACCACAAAAGTTGTTCTACCAGCTTTCTGGGCTGAGATGGGGAACCGCTGACTTTTTGACTCGGCCGGTGAAAAAATGTTCCAAACACACCCCATGCACAACTCCACCGGGGAAGGTGCCAGCAAGGAGTTCTCTGGTAGTTTTTACACTGCTCTGCTAGGCAGCTGAAAGACACCACAAAAGTTGTTCTACCAGCTTTCTGGGCTGAGATGGGGAACCGCTGACTTTTTGACTCGGCCGGTGAAAAAATGTTCCAAACACACCCCATGCACAACTCCACCGGGGAAGGTGCCAGCAAGGAGTTCTCTGGTAGTTTTTACACTGCTCTGCTAGGCAGCTGAAAGACACCACAAAAGTTGTTCTACCAGCTTTCTGGGCTGAGATGGGGAACCGCTGACTTTTTGACTCGGCCGGTGAAAAAATGTTCCAAACACACCCCATGCACAACTCCACCGGGGAAGGTGCCAGCAAGGAGTTCTCTGGTAGTTTTTACACTGCTCTGCTAGGCAGCTGAAAGACACCACAAAAGTTGTTCTACCAGCTTTCTGGGCTGAGATGGGGAACCGCTGACTTTTTGACTCGGCCGGTGAAAAAATGTTCCAAACACACCCCATGCACAACTCCACCGGGGAAGGTGCCAGCAAGGAGTTCTCTGGTAGTTTTTACACTGCTCTGCTAGGCAGCTGAAAGACACCACAAAAGTTGTTCTACCAGCTTTCTGGGCTGAGATGGGGAACCGCTGACTTTTTGACTCGGCCGGTGAAAAAATGTTCCAAACACACCCCATGCACAACTCCACCGGGAAGGTGCCAGCAAGGAGTTCTCTGGTAGTTTTTACACTGCTCTGCTAGGCAGCTGAAAGACACCACAAAAGTTGTTCTACCAGCTTTCTGGGCTGAGATGGGGAACCGCTGACTTTTTGACTCGGCCGGTGAAAAAATGTTCCAAACACACCCCATGCACAACTCCACCGGGGAAGGTGCCAGCAAGGAGTTCTCTGGTAGTTTTTACACTGCTCTGCTAGGCAGCTGAAAGACACCACAAAAGTTGTTCTACCAGCTTTCCGGGCTGAGATGGGGAACCGCTGACTTTTTGACTCGGCCGGTGAAAAAATGTTCCAAACACACCCCATGCACAACTCCACCGGGGAAGGTGCCAGCAAGGAGTTCTCTGGTAGTTTTTACACTGCTCTGCTAGGCAGCTGAAAGACACCACAAAAGTTGTTCTACCAGCTTTCTGGGCTGAGATGGGGAACCGCTGACTTTTTGACTCGGCCGGTGAAAAAATGTTCCAAACACACCCCATGCACAACTCCACCGGGGAAGGTGCCAGCAAGGAGTTCTCTGGTAGTTTTTACACTGCTCTGCTAGGCAGCTGAAAGACACCACAAAAGTTGTTCTACCAGCTTTCTGGGCTGAGATGGGGAACCGCTGACTTTTTGACTCGGCCGGTGAAAAAATGTTCCAAACACACCCCATGCACAACTCCACCGGGGAAGGTGCCAGCAAGGAGTTCTCTGGTAGTTTTTACACTGCTCTGCTAGGCAGCTGAAAGACACCACAAAAGTTGTTCTACCAGCTTTCTGGGCTGAGATGGGGAACCGCTGACTTTTTGACTCGGCCGGTGAAAAAATGTTCCAAACACACCCCATGCACAACTCCACCGGGGAGGTGCCAGCAAGGAGTTCTCTGGTAGTTTTTACACTGCTCTGCTAGGCAGCTGAAAGACACCACAAAAGTTGTTCTACCAGCTTTCTGGGCTGAGATGGGGAACCGCTGACTTTTTGACTCGGCCGGTGAAAAAATGTTCCAAACACACCCCATGCACAACTCCACCGGGGAAGGTGCCAGCAAGGAGTTCTCTGGTAGTTTTTACACTGCTCTGCTAGGCAGCTGAAAGACACCACAAAAGTTGTTCTACCAGCTTTCTGGGCTGAGATGGGGAACCGCTGACTTTTTGACTCGGCCGGTGAAAAAATGTTCCAAACACACCCCATGCACAACTCCACCGGGGAGGTGCCAGCAAGGAGTTCTCTGGTAGTTTTTACACTGCTCTGCTAGGCAGCTGAAAGACACCACAAAAGTTGTTCTACCAGCTTTCTGGGCTGAGATGGGGAACCGCTGACTTTTTGACTCGGCCGGTGAAAAAATGTTCCAAACACACCCCATGCACAACTCCACCGGGAAGGTGCCAGCAAGGAGTTCTCTGGTAGTTTTTACACTGCTCTGCTAGGCAGCTGAAAGACACCACAAAAGTTGTTCTACCAGCTTTCTGGGCTGAGATGGGGAACCGCTGAATTTTTGACTCGGCCGGTGAAAAAATGTTCCAAACACACCCCATGCACAACTCCACCGGGAAGGTGCCAGCAAGGAGTTCTCTGGTAGTTTTTACACTGCTCTGCTAGGCAGCTGAAAGACACCACAAAAGTTGTTCTACCAGCTTTCTGGGCTGAGATGGGGAACCGCTGACTTTTTGACTCGGCCGGTGAAAAAATGTTCCAAACACACCCCATGCACAACTCCACCGGGGAAGGTGCCAGCAAGGAGTTCTCTGGTAGTTTTTACACTGCTCTGCTAGGCAGCTGAAAGACACCACAAAAGTTGTTCTACCAGCTTTCTGGGCTGAGATGGGGAACCGCTGACTTTTTGACTCGGCCGGTGAAAAAATGTTCCAAACACACCCCATGCACCACTCCACCGGGGAAGGTGCCAGCAAGGAGTTCTCTGGTAGTTTTTACACTGCTCTGCTAGGCAGCTGAAAGACACCACAAAAGTTGTTCTACCAGCTTTCTGGGCTGAGATGGGGAACCGCTGACTTTTTGACTCGGCCGGTGAAAAAATGTTCCAAACACACCCCATGCACAACTCCACCGGGGAAGGTGCCAGCAAGGAGTTCTCTGGTAGTTTTTACACTGCTCTGCTAGGCAGCTGAAAGACACCACAAAAGTTGTTCTACCAGCTTTCTGGGCTGAGATGGGGAACCGCTGACTTTTTGACTCGGCCGGTGAAAAAATGTTCCAAACACACCCCATGCACAACTCCACCGGGGAAGGTGCCAGCAAGGAGTTCTCTGGTAGTTTTTACACTGCTCTGCTAGGCAGCTGAAAGACACCACAAAAGTTGTTCTACCAGCTTTCTGGGCTGAGATGGGGAACCGCTGACTTTTTGACTCGGCCGGTGAAAAAATGTTCCAAACACACCCCATGCACAACTCCACCGGGGAAGGTGCCAGCAAGGAGTTCTCTGGTAGTTTTTACACTGCTCTGCTAGGCAGCTGAAAGACACCACAAAAGTTGTTCTACCAGCTTTCTGGGCTGAGATGGGGAACCGCTGACTTTTTGACTCGGCCGGTGAAAAAATGTTCCAAACACACCCCATGCACAACTCCACCGGGGAAGGTGCCAGCAAGGAGTTCTCTGGTAGTTTTTACACTGCTCTGCTAGGCAGCTGAAAGACACCACAAAAGTCGTTCTACCAGCTTTCTGGGCTGAGATGGGGAACCGCTGACTTTTTGACTCGGCCGGTGAAAAAATGTTCCAAACACACCCCATGCACAACTCCACCGGGGAAGGTGCCAGCAAGGAGTTCTCTGGTAGTTTTTACACTGCTCTGCTAGGCAGCTGAAAGACACCACAAAAGTTGTTCTACCAGCTTTCTGGGCTGAGATGGGGAACCGCTGACTTTTTGACTCGGCCGGTGAAAAAATGTTCCAAACACACCCCATGCACAACCTCCACCGGGGAAGGTGCCAGCAAGGAGTTCTCTGGTAGTTTTTACACTGCTCTGCTAGGCAGCTGAAAGACACCACAAAAGTTGTTCTACCAGCTTTCTGGGCTGAGATGGGGAACCGCTGACTTTTTGACTCGGCCGGTGAAAAAATGTTCCAAACACACCCCATGCACAACTCCACCGGGGAAGGTGCCAGCAAGGAGTTCTCTGGTAGTTTTTACACTGCTCTGCTAGGCAGCTGAAAGACACCACAAAAGTTGTTCTACCAGCTTTCTGGGCTGAGATGGGGAACCGCTGACTTTTTGACTCGGCCGGTGAAAAAATGTTCCAAACACACCCCATGCACAACTCCACCGGGGAAGGTGCCAGCAAGGAGTTCTCTGGTAGTTTTTACACTGCTCTGCTAGGCAGCTGAAAGACACCACAAAAGTTGTTCTACCAGCTTTCTGGGCTGAGATGGGGAACCGCTGACTTTTTGACTCGGCCGGTGAAAAAATGTTCCAAACACACCCCATGCACAACTCCACCGGGGAAGGTGCCAGCAAGGAGTTCTCTGGTAGTTTTTACACTGCTCTGCTAGGCAGCTGAAAGACACCACAAAAGTTGTTCTACCAGCTTTCTGGGCTGAGATGGGGAACCGCTGACTTTTTGACTCGGCCGGTGAAAAAATGTTCCAAACACACCCCATGCACAACTCCACCGGGAAGGTGCCAGCAAGGAGTTCTCTGGTAGTTTTTACACTGCTCTGCTAGGCAGCTGAAAGACACCACAAAAGTTGTTCTACCAGCTTTCTGGGCTGAGATGGGGAACCGCTGACTTTTTGACTCGGCCGGTGAAAAAATGTTCCAAACACACCCCATGCACAACTCCACCGGGGAAGGTGCCAGCAAGGAGTTCTCTGGTAGTTTTTACACTGCTCTGCTAGGCAGCTGAAAGACACCACAAAAGTTGTTCTACCAGCTTTCTGGGCTGAGATGGGGAACCGCTGACTTTTGACTCGGCCGGTGAAAAAATGTTCCAAACACACCCCATGCACAACTCCACCGGGGAAGGTGCCAGCAAGGAGTTCTCTGGTAGTTTTTACACTGCTCTGCTAGGCAGCTGAAAGACACCACAAAAGTTGTTCTACCAGCTTTCTGGGCTGAGATGGGGAACCGCTGACTTTTTGACTCGGCCGGTGAAAAAATGTTCCAAACACACCCCATGCACAACTCCACCGGGGAAGGTGCCAGCAAGGAGTTCTCTGGTAGTTTTTACACTGCTCTGCTAGGCAGCTGAAAGACACCACAAAAGTTGTTCTACCAGCTTTCTGGGCTGAGATGGGGAACCGCTGACTTTTTGACTCGGCCGGTGAAAAAATGTTCCAAACACACCCCATGCACAACTCCACCGGGGAAGGTGCCAGCAAGGAGTTCTCTGGTAGTTTTTACACTGCTCTGCTAGGCAGCTGAAAGACACCACAAAAGTTGTTCTACCAGCTTTCTGGGCTGAGATGGGGAACCGCTGACTTTTTGACTCGGCCGGTGAAAAAATGTTCCAAACACACCCCATGCACAACTCCACCGGGAAGGTGCCAGCAAGGAGTTCTCTGGTAGTTTTTACACTGCTCTGCTAGGCAGCTGAAAGACACCACAAAAGTTGTTCTACCAGCTTTCTGGGCTGAGATGGGGAACCGCTGACTTTTTGACTCGGCCGGTGAAAAAATGTTCCAAACACACCCCATGCACAACTCCACCGGGGAAGGTGCCAGCAAGGAGTTCTCTGGTAGTTTTTACACTGCTCTGCTAGGCAGCTGAAAGACACCACAAAAGTTGTTCTACCAGCTTTCTGGGCTGAGATGGGGAACCGCTGACTTTTTGACTCGGCCGGTGAAAAAATGTTCCAAACACACCCCATGCACAACTCCACCGGGGAAGGTGCCAGCAAGGAGTTCTCTGGTAGTTTTTACACTGCTCTGCTAGGCAGCTGAAAGACACCACAAAAGTTGTTCTACCAGCTTTCTGGGCTGAGATGGGGAACCGCTGACTTTTTGACTCGGCCGGTGAAAAAATGTTCCAAACACACCCCATGCACAACTCCACCGGGGAAGGTGCCAGCAAGGAGTTCTCTGGTAGTTTTTACACTGCTCTGCTAGGCAGCTGAAAGACACCACAAAAGTTGTTCTACCAGCTTTCTGGGCTGAGATGGGGAACCGCTGACTTTTGACTCGGCCGGTGAAAAAATGTTCCAAACACACCCCATGCACACCTCCACCGGGAAGGTGCCAGCAAGGAGTTCTCTGGTAGTTTTTACACTGCTCTGCTAGGCAGCTGAAAGACACCACAAAAGTTGTTCTACCAGCTTTCTGGGCTGAGATGGGGAACCGCTGACTTTTTGACTCGGCCAGTGAAAAAATGTTCCAAACACACCCCATGCACAACTCCACCGGGGAAGGTGCCAGCAAGGAGTTCTCTGGTAGTTTTTACACTGCTCTGCTAGGCAGCTGAAAGACACCACAAAAGTTGTTCTACCAGCTTTCTGGGCTGAGATGGGGAACCGCTGACTTTTTGACTCGGCCGGTGAAAAAATGTTCCAAACACACCCCATGCACAACTCCACCGGGGAAGGTGCCAGCAAGGAGTTCTCTGGTAGTTTTTACACTGCTCTGCTAGGCAGCTGAAAGACACCACAAAAGTTGTTCTACCAGCTTTCTGGGCTGAGATGGGGAACCGCTGACTTTTTGACTCGGCCAGTGAAAAAATGTTCCAAACACACCCCATGCACAACTCCACCGGGGAAGGTGCCAGCAAGGAGTTCTCTGGTAGTTTTTACACTGCTCTGCTAGGCAGCTGAAAGACACCACAAAAGTTGTTCTACCAGCTTTCTGGGCTGAGATGGGGAACCGCTGACTTTTTGACTCGGCCGGTGAAAAAATGTTCCAAACACACCCCATGCACAACTCCACCGGGGAAGGTGCCAGCAAGGAGTTCTCTGGTAGTTTTTACACTGCTCTGCTAGGCAGCTGAAAGACACCACAAAAGTTGTTCTACCAGCTTTCTGGGCTGAGATGGGGAACCGCTGACTTTTTGACTCGGCCGGTGAAAAAATGTTCCAAACACACCCCATGCACAACTCCACCGGGGAAGGTGCCAGCAAGGAGTTCTCTGGTAGTTTTTACACTGCTCTGCTAGGCAGCTGAAAGACACCACAAAAGTTGTTCTACCAGCTTTCTGGGCTGAGATGGGGAACCGCTGACTTTTTGACTCGGCCGGTGAAAAAATGTTCCAAACACACCCCATGCACAACTCCACCGGGGAAGGTGCCAGCAAGGAGTTCTCTGGTAGTTTTTACACTGCTCTGCTAGGCAGCTGAAAGACACCACAAAAGTTGTTCTACCAGCTTTCTGGGCTGAGATGGGGAACCGCTGACTTTTTGACTCGGCCGGTGAAAAAATGTTCCAAACACACCCCATGCACAACTCCACCGGGGAAGGTGCCAGCAAGGAGTTCTCTGGTAGTTTTTACACTGCTCTGCTAGGCAGCTGAAAGACACCACAAAAGTCGTTCTACCAGCTTTCTGGGCTGAGATGGGGAACCGCTGACTTTTTGACTCGGCCGGTGAAAAAATGTTCCAAACACACCCCATGCACAACTCCACCGGGGAAGGTGCCAGCAAGGAGTTCTCTGGTAGTTTTTACACTGCTCTGCTAGGCAGCTGAAAGACACCACAAAAGTTGTTCTACCAGCTTTCTGGGCTGAGATGGGGAACCGCTGACTTTTTGACTCGGCCGGTGAAAAAATGTTCCAAACACACCCCATGCACAACTCCACCGGGGAAGGTGCCAGCAAGGAGTTCTCTGGTAGTTTTTACACTGCTCTGCTAGGCAGCTGAAAGACACCACAAAAGTTGTTCTACCAGCTTTCTGGGCTGAGATGGGGAACCGCTGACTTTTTGACTCGGCCGGTGAAAAAATGTTCCAAACACACCCCATGCACACTCCACCGGGGAAGGTGCCAGCAAGGAGTTCTCTGGTAGTTTTTACACTGCTCTGCTAGGCAGCTGAAAGACACCACAAAAGTTGTTCTACCAGCTTTCTGGGCTGAGATGGGGAACCGCTGACTTTTTGACTCGGCCGGTGAAAAAATGTTCCAAACACACCCCATGCACAACTCCACCGGGGAAGGTGCCAGCAAGGAGTTCTCTGGTAGTTTTTACACTGCTCTGCTAGGCAGCTGAAAGACACCACAAAAGTTGTTCTACCAGCTTTCTGGGCTGAGATGGGGAACCGCTGACTTTTTGACTCGGCCGGTGAAAAAATGTTCCAAACACACCCCATGCACAACTCCACCGGGGAAGGTGCCAGCAAGGAGTTCTCTGGTAGTTTTTACACTGCTCTGCTAGGCAGCTGAAAGACACCACAAAAGTTGTTCTACCAGCTTTCTGGGCTGAGATGGGGAACCGCTGACTTTTTGACTCGGCCGGTGAAAAAATGTTCCAAACACACCCCATGCACAACTCCACCGGGGAAGGTGCCAGCAAGGAGTTCTCTGGTAGTTTTTACACTGCTCTGCTAGGCAGCTGAAAGACACCACAAAAGTTGTTCTACCAGCTTTCTGGGCTGAGATGGGGAACCGCTGACTTTTTGACTCGGCCGGTGAAAAAATGTTCCAAACACACCCCATGCACAACTCCACCGGGGAAGGTGCCAGCAAGGAGTTCTCTGGTAGTTTTTACACTGCTCTGCTAGGCAGCTGAAAGACACCACAAAAGTTGTTCTACCAGCTTTCTGGGCTGAGATGGGGAACCGCTGACTTTTTGACTCGGCCGGTGAAAAAATGTTCCAAACACACCCCATGCACACCTCCACCGGGGAAGGTGCCAGCAAGGAGTTCTCTGGTAGTTTTTACACTGCTCTGCTAGGCAGCTGAAAGACACCACAAAAGTTGTTCTACCAGCTTTCTGGGCTGAGATGGGGAACCGCTGACTTTTTGACTCGGCCGGTGAAAAAATGTTCCAAACACACCCCATGCACAACTCCACCGGGGAAGGTGCCAGCAAGGAGTTCTCTGGTAGTTTTTACACTGCTCTGCTAGGCAGCTGAAAGACACCACAAAAGTTGTTCTACCAGCTTTCTGGGCTGAGATGGGGAACCGCTGACTTTTTGACTCGGCCGGTGAAAAAATGTTCCAAACACACCCCATGCACAACTCCACCGGGAAGGTGCCAGCAAGGAGTTCTCTGGTAGTTTTTACACTGCTCTGCTAGGCAGCTGAAAGACACCACAAAAGTTGTTCTACCAGCTTTCTGGGCTGAGATGGGGAACCGCTGACTTTTTGACTCGGCCGTGAAAAAATGTTCCAAACACACCCCATGCACAACTCCACCGGGAAGGTGCCAGCAAGGAGTTCTCTGGTAGTTTTTACACTGCTCTGCTAGGCAGCTGAAAGACACCACAAAAGTTGTTCTACCAGCTTTCTGGGCTGAGATGGGGAACCGCTGACTTTTTGACTCGGCCGGTGAAAAAATGTTCCAAACACACCCCATGCACAACTCCACCGGGAAGGTGCCAGCAAGGAGTTCTCTGGTAGTTTTTACACTGCTCTGCTAGGCAGCTGAAAGACACCACAAAAGTTGTTCTACCAGCTTTCTGGCTGAGATGGGGAACCGCTGACTTTTGTACTCGGCCGGTGAAAAAATGTTCCAAACACACCCCATGCACAACTCCACCGGGGAAGGTGCCAGCAAGGAGTTCTCTGTAGTTTTTACACTGCTCTGCTAGGCAGCTGAAAGACACCACAAAAGTTGTTCTACCAGCTTTCTGGGCTGAGATGGGGAACCGCTGACTTTTTGACTCGGCCGTTGAAAAAATGTTCCAAACACACCCCATGCACAACTCCACCGGGGAAGGTGCCAGCAAGGAGTTCTCTGGTAGTTTTTACACTGCTCTGCTAGGCAGCTGAAAGACACCACAAAAGTTGTTCTACCAGCTTTCTGGGCTGAGATGGGGAACCGCTGACTTTTTGACTCGGCCGGTGAAAAAATGTTCCAAACACACCCCATGCACAACTCCACCGGGGAAGGTGCCAGCAAGGAGTTCTCTGGTATTTTTACACTGCTCTGCTAGGCAGCTGAAAGACACCACAAAAGTTGTTCTACCAGCTTTCTGGGCTGAGATGGGGAACCGCTGACTTTTTGACTCGGCGGTGAAAAAATGTTCCAAACACACCCCATGCACAACTCCACCGGGGAAGGTGCCAGCAAGGAGTTCTCTGGTAGTTTTTTTACACTGCTCTGCTAGGCAGCTGAAAGACACCACAAAAGTTGTTCTACCTTTCTGGGCTGAGATGGGGAACCGCTGACTTTTTGACTCGGCCGGTGAAAAAATGTTCCAAACACACCCCATGCACAACTCCACCGGGGAAGGTGCCAGCAAGGAGTTCTCTGGTAGTTTTTACACTGCTCTGCTAGGCAGCTGAAAGACACCACAAAAGTTGTTCTACCAGCTTTCTGGG
>NW_024427367.1:0-65637 GCF_017639655.2 Falco naumanni
AATCTTAGGTTTAAGTCTCAGTTTTAAGTTTTAGGGATAAGTCTTATGGATAAATTTCACGATTAAGTCTTAGGGTTGAGGCTTAAGGTTAAAACGTAACCTTAAGCCTTAGGGTTGAGACTTATTATTAAGTCTTATGGCTAAATCTCAGGGGTAAATCTCAGAGTTAAGTCTTAGGGTTAAGTCTTAAAATTATGTCTTAAGTTTATGTGTTAAACTTAAGTCTTAATGTTAAGTCTTAGGGTGTAAGTCTTAACATTATATTTTTAAATTTAAGTCTTAATGTTAAGTCTTAATGTTAAGTCCCAAGCTTAAATCCTAAGGTTAAGTCTTATGGTTAACTCTCAGGGTTAAATCTCAAGGTTGAGCCTTAAGGTTAAGTCTTAGGGTTATGTCTTAAGGTTGAGTCTTAGGGTTAAGTCTTAAGGTTAAGTCTTAGAGTTAGGTTTTAGGGTTAAGTCATAGGGTTAAGTCATAGCGTGAAGACTTACGGTTATGTCTTAATATTCAGATTTAGGGTTAGGGTTAGGTTTAAATTTTAGGGACAAGTCTTATGGATAAGTTTCACGGTTAGTTTTAAGGGTTGAGACTTAAGGTTAAGTCTTAAGGTTAAAACTTAACCTTAAGTCTAATGGTTCAATCTTAATGTTAAATCGTAATCTTAAGTCTTAGGGTTAAGTATTAAGGTTAAGTCTGAGGTTTAAGTCTCAGGGTTAAGTCTTAGGGTTAAGTCTTAGGATTTAAGTCTTAATGTTAAGTCTTAGGGTGTAAGTCTTAACATTAACTTTTAAATTTAAATCTTAAGGTTAAGGCCCAAGTTTAAATCTTAAGGTTAAGTCTTAGGGTTAATATTAGGGTTAACTCTCAGGGTTAAATCTTAAGGTTGAGGTATAAGTCTTAGAGATAGGTCTTAGGCTTAAGGCATAGGATTACGTCATAGGGTGAAGTCTTAAGGTTATGTCTTAAAATTCAGACTTAGGGTTAGGTCATACCTAACATAGGGTTAGGTAATGACTAGAAATTCAAAAACAGCCATGCAATTGTCCATGTTCCAGAAACACGTCTGTTCTGGCTGTTGCAAAGGCCCCAGCAATGTCCATAACTTACAGCCAATTAAATCCTTCTGTAAAAATTGTGTTAGTTTCCAATGAACAATTAACGGGACGTATGAAAAATGGTAAACAGCTTCTGAAGTGCTGCTTCTTTGTGTCTTGCAGATGAGCAATACTGCAGCATTACACTGAGGCCAAAAAGGTGCTCCCCTTCCATCTTCCCAAGCTGGGAACTACTCTCTACAGGATAGTATCAAAGTATACGCACATTTTAAAGTTAGGAGAAACACTCTGAGTTATTAACAACTAATGTTTTGCTCATATTACAGCAGTTATCCAGCTAGAGAGCACAGTGTAAGGTTTAAAAACACTATTTCACAAGAAAGTACATCTAAGCATACCTTAATAAGCTGGGCCAGAGAAAGAGGTGCGGAAGTGTCGCCAATCTATTCAGAAAAATTAAACACATATTCAAGTTCTACATACAATCAGAACATAGCAAGAGTTCACCCCTACTGCTGTATGAAAGCCTGCGCTATATCCTCTGAGCGTCACTGAAAGAGCCACCTCCAAGCCAGTGGAATTTGTATTTGTTCAAAACAAAGTCCAAACCTTAAACAGCTGAAGTATGCCTACGTTGTTAATGGGAAGAAACTAAAGTAACCAACCCCTCTTGAGATCAATCGCTCAGGATACCTCAGAGGGGGACCCTTGTCAAATGCTCACAACTGCTTAAAAGACGGAGGGTTAAGGAAGCTGTCCATTTTCAGCTCAAAAGGATCTAAAAAAAATATTTCTGTTTATTTGAGAAGGAAGTGTCACTACAGGAAACATTGTCAGTGCAGTTTATAAATTAATCAGTTAATAGCTCAACATTTTCTAAATGCACACAGGTATGGTTCATGAACGCAGTATCTTTTTTTTGCGCTGTCTTTCATTTACTTTCATTAGACCCCAAGTTCATGAATTTCTAGATTAAGTTATCCTAAGAGCTTACAAAGTGATCAGATCCCGTGACCTAGAGCTCGTGTAATGCCTCACACCATTCGAGTGAAGAAAAAGCAGTTATACTTACAGGTGAAAACCAAAAAAACACCACAAAGTAATGTTTGTACTATGAGGGCTATTTTGAAATGCATTGTTGCACGTAGCATTCCACCCAAGGGCCAAATGGAGATCTAGGCCATTACCAGTCAAGTATCTCCTCGAGTTACTTATTCATGTCTTAGCAGCAGAACGACAGTGTTTTCTGAGCTGAAGAAAAATGCTGCCCCTTTTCCAAATGTAAATTCAAAGTGGTGGTGTACTGAAGAGTGGCACCAAGTTCAGCGGTGCAAACCTTGAACCTGCAAGCTCTAAAAACGAGCCTACATTATCTGTACAACACACAGTCATACAAGAAATATTCTAGCCTAGTCAGTACGAAATGCAATGCCTTACTAGGCACAAATACCATTATTCACATTAGAACCGCGCAAAAGTTGGCATTGCTCAGTTTTCACTATGCTGAATCAAATACATTGGATTTACAGCATACACTGTGTTTCACTGGAAAATATGTTTCTATATATATATTACAAATATTATATATAAAACATTTATATTTTATATATATAAAAAAATTAGTACAAGGCTACATTTCTTAGACTTAGGTGCAGCATGTAGAAAAAAGTTTCAGCTTGTGTCTTTACATACCTCTTTTGATGTTCTACTCGCTGGCTCAGTTTGACTTCTTGAAGAAGAAAGAAAGATGATCAGAACGTAAAATAAAGCACTCGTAACCAACATAAAGCCGTGAAAACAGTTTATAAAACCTGAACACCAAAACATTGTGTTCCGGTAGTCTTATGAATATGAAAATTTATTTCTATACATAAAGTGTGCTCTCCTGGTACATTCAGTGCAACTGAAATAAAACCCCAAATCCCATTCCTTCTTTTATCCCCAATTACTCTAAGATACAGAATACAGCAGTGCAAGAAGAAGTCTTCAGATATTTTCTTTCTGCTCTCTAAGTCTCAAAACTATGAAGACTGTGCTACAGTTTTCTGTTCTTAAATAGTCAGCCATCCAAATATGAAGGCACCTTCAGGCAATCTGTATAGCCCCACTATCACAAACAGGTACCAGACAGAGCACTTTGGTTTCTACACTCCCCTGACAAAACAAGAACAGTTGTCTGTAGAAAAGTGTTTCTTTGTGGAAGCCCAAGCACTGTGTTCAGGTACCTACCATCCTCTAGCCTAAAGTGACTACCAATTGCAGTAGAAACATCACCTGAAAGCAGTTCCAAGGATTTTCTGTGGTCGAGGAGGCCTGTGTTAACAAAATAAGAAAAAAAGCCTGGATTACCAGAATTTGCTTTAGGATCATCTTGAACATGCTCCAATATTTTAGGAAACACTTATGACACACAAGCCCTTGCCGAGATTCCACATACTCATTGGTCTGTACCTGCATGCTACTCATGAATCAAACATGCAACCGTCCATCAGTTAACAAACAATTCATACATCATCCAAAGCGTCCCACGAGCAGGGGCAACCCAAAGGCTGCTGTGCAAGTCCTGCACAAATAGAAAGGCTCATACTTCCTGCCACTGCTACACCACCACCAGGCTCGCAAGTACAGCCACGTACCTCCTGAACATGAGGAAGTGCTTTAGATTACCACACCATGGTTTCTCCATCCATTTGCCTTGAGGAAGATACTACAAGGTGACTAACGCATTTCTGAAGGCCTCTCCACCGTGACACCATGCGTTCATCCTTCCCAAACACTAACGACTCTACCAGTTGTTTCCACAATGTTTCCAGCTGAAGGAATAGAAAGCTAACCTGCCCGATCCATTTGCAACTTTAGGAGAGCAGCGGCATTCATCCCTTACCCCCACGTGCAGGTATTTCTTGGATCTTTGATGCTAGTGGCACCTAGCCTCTCATTTTAGGGCAGCATGCCAACACCAGGAGAGGGTGCCATCCAACCAGAAATGGAGGCTATATTGACAAGACAGCACTAAGCATCCCCATCTAAATTAACCCCCCAAACCAGGCCATGTTTAGAAGCACAGTGCTGTGGCATCCAGAAAGTCTTGGTAGCGCCTGAAAGCACTGCAACACCTACTGCAGTAATATGCCCAAGGCTTACAGGAGAGCCACATAAATTCAGGGGGTTTTGCTTGCAGATGCTTCATGGGTACTAGGATGCTGCTGTACTGTTTGTTTGAGACACGCTGTAACGCGCCAGTACACTCTATTTATTGAGAACTAACATTAGAAAGACATGGCAAAACCACAAGTCAATAATATCTACTAATGGTGGAGGAGAGGTCTGTCTTGAAGAAGGCTGGAAAACATGACCATTCAAACCATGCTGATGCAGCTGATACAGAACTGGACTGTACGAATACATCGATGACAGCGATAATGCTGTAGTCAGGCTTACATTTGAGTATCTGCAATTGTAATCAGATTCTCTGTCCTCCATAAATCTGAGGAATACAGCAGTAATACCTGGAGCACAGAGAGCAGCTTAGGGTGAAATCAAACTTAGAAAGGTAACTACTAACATTTGGGAATGTGCTAACTGCTTTCTGAGCTTCAGGTTTGGAAAAGATCAACTGCTCCTTCACCGTCCTGGCACAAAAGGCAATACGCTTTAGGACGTTGCTCTTTTTCTCTTGCCCGACATAGACATTGTCTTTAGGAATCTAATAGGAAGCACTTAAGAATGAAACTTCTTGTTTGCACGGTTTGCCAGCTGGCCACTCTCAGTCTTTCCTCTGGAGACAGTATGCAGCCCACACACACACACACCCCCCTTTGGGGTGTAAGAATACCCTGCCCCCCCTCCCCCCAACAAAGGAAGCAGTCAAACACGGAGACTCGGACTGCTGGCAGATGGGAACAAATCACCAGTTCACACTGCAATGTGTCTCTCCGTTTACTCTAAAAGCAATACAAGCAAAAGCATACAATAAGGGATCTCTCTGCATAGAGGAAACAGGATGGAGAACTTGACTCTCAGAAAAACCAAGCCCAAGAACAAACCCAATTCAAACATCTGGACAGTTACCACTGTTGGAGCTTGAATGCCATGTCCCAGCGGGCTGAAAAATCTAAGTCTGCTTTGGGACAGATACATTCAAATCTGCCCTGTCACAACAAAATTTAACAGCAGCTTTAACAAGAAAGATACAACCTGAATGCCTCCGTAAACTAACAGCCACAAAGAAGGTGAACACACTGAAACCCCTCCCAAAGAACACAACGCGTTATGGCTACTTACCCAAGGTCTGTTTTGCCGGTAGCTTTAACTCCTCTAACAGGGACTCCCCGAACAGTTACCGATGAGTTCCCCGGAATCAGGGCATTGTCATCTGTGTATTCTGGAAACAACATCAACACAGAGAAAGCATCAGTCAGTTCGTAAGAGTGATATTAACATGTCGTGACGTAGCACTTCAGGGAATCCCTTTACATATAGAAAAGCAAAATTTTACACACAGCGTCATGCTTTTATCATCTCACGGTACCTTTCCAGAAATCTTCAGGTCTGATAGTCAAACACAAGCAGCAAAATCTTTTCCATTGTTTTGGAATCGTTTCAATGCCAACAGCTAAAAGGTCTCTAAAGTCACTAAAGCAGAGTCTGCTAAAGCATGAGGCTCTTTCCTGATCTAACTTACATTGCTTTTGCTCCTGGCAGCTTACAAAACCCTAGAACATGTCTCTTTAATAGCGAGCACGGAAGAGGACATCCCCCACCCCGCCTCCCACCTTTTCAAAACACATCCCAACCATCCATTTTGCCTTCCCACCATCTTCAAAGAGAGTCCACCATCTCTTTTTTTTTCCCCCCAGTGATGTTTAAAATCCTGTTTACTTTTAGCTTCTATTAGCATTGCTTCTATTACGAGATTTCTGTGATCACGCGGCCCGGAAAAATCTGAACAAGTTGGCCATCTTCACTCAAGGTTCACTGAAGGGTCTTTCCAAGATCACGTCACCATTTAGTCAGGACTCCTGCACCAAGTTATAAAACCCACGACCGTATCTCCACAGGGAAGATCTCCAAGAACCCCCTTTAGGCAGAACATCCTGGCCGAGTTCTTTCCTTCATCTTCTGAAGATGACTTTAGGCACGCAGATGCTGTTCAATAAAACGGAAATTCACGGTTATGTATAAAACCCCAAAATCTGGCATACATGTGTATGACACTGAAATGTATTCCTTAGCCTTTGCTCTGACAACCTGCTGGGGGATTTTTGCGTTTTCACAGGGAAGACACCCTTACAGAAGTTCCAGTAAGTATCTGTGTCACAACCTGTACATTTGCCTCTACCTGCATGTCTATCTCTACCGCCGTATGACACGCGACCCCGTAACACCCCCAAGACCCCTAACACCATGCTGTTAAGTCTCCTCACAGATACTCTCCTGAACATACTTTACCTATCTGCAGGTAAACAGCGTGTTTAGGTCCAACCACTGGAAAGTCTGGGGCCAAAGTTACAGTTACCGCAGCAGACATGTCATTCTGTTTAAGTTTTAATACAACAAACAGGAAGAGGGAGAAAACCTATGAGTACACATTGTAAAGAAAAGACTGTTGTGAGAATGTCACAGAACCACAGGAAAAAAAAGAAAAACAAAACAAAACACCCGATAAAATTTGAATGTTTAAGGAATGGAAACGGTTTCCAAGTCTTTTTATTTCCTGTCATATCCCAAAGTCTTTAATCACATGCAAGCTTTGCCAGACGGTAGATTACCAAACTGAAACAGCACGCTAAGTAATACGAAACCATTACCGTCTCTGAGAATCAAGCACCATTTCTGAGATTCAAAAGAACTTAGGGCTTCTCGAAGAACATTTTTAGGTATATTCACCATAAGTGATCTGCCATAAAACTTCAGTACTGCCCTGACACCGTCTAACACGCAGTACCAGGACAAAAATGCACCGTTTGAAAGAAACGAAGAAATGATGCTCAATAACACCTGAATGAAAATGTCTTTGGTGTAGCAAAGAAGCTGTATTAGCAAGTAATGCCAAGTATACTTTAGACAGGACACTCGTCTACAAGATGGCTTTCCAGGGTCTGCATAGATTCTCACTCACAGATACACTCTTGATCCAAAACGTTGCTACTGAGCAGTTTCTGCAACAGCCAAGCACCACTTTTCCAATGCCACGGAGTAAAAGTAGTTGAAGACAAATTTCAGTCACCAAACCCACTTCTTTTCCCCTTCAAATTAGCCATCCACTCCTTTTCTATCACGTTCAGCCTTCTCTGCCGGCTTTCAAAGAAATCTGGCAGGTTTGGGATTACAAGGCATTGTCCCACATTTCCTTATCGTTTTACCTAGAAGGGTTCCCAGACACCAAACCTCTTCCACGCGCGGTGTCGCACATCGACCCCGTACGCTGCTGTGCCTGGCTGCGCACACAGCCCTGACGGCAGCTGCCAGCGCACAACCACGGAAGAGCAGCTCTGAGCCCCCAGCACAAGTCACCGCTGCCGGCCACGGCCCAACCGCCTCACTGGCCACCTGCATCACCGCCAGCCGGCCGGTCCCCGCATCCCTCACCTGCCGCCCCCACGCACCTTCCATGGTCTGGGCGCTGGTGACCTGCAGGTCGCAGTGAGTCGCCTTCAGCCTCTCGCGGCCCATGATCTGGCACCTGAGGTCCTGTCACCGCCAGGCTTTCAATACCTGCTCTCCCCTCCTGTCACCCCCCCAGGCTGTCCCCAACAGCTGTCCTCTCCGGTACCCCCCAGGCCTGGCCCCACCTACTGGCCCCTCCTGTCACCCTCCAGGCTGCCATTGCCTGCTGTCCCCTCCTGTCACCCCCCAGGCTGTCCCCAACAGCTGTCCTCTCCAGTAACCCCCAGGCCTGTCCCCACCTACTGTCCCCTCCTGTCACCCTCCAGGCTACCATTGCCTGCTGTCCCCTTCTGTCACCCCCAGGATGTCACTACCTGGTGACATAAGCTACATAAGATAAAAAAGAAAATAAGAAAAAAAAAAAAAACAAACCGAAAACCTGCTTTGGTGAACACCAAAACACCCTGTGACTTTCTCAGACTCTTCACTACCCCACATGTGAGTCAAGGGACAGGGTCTCCTAAAGGCTCTTTTGCGGGCACTTCCTGAAGACACCCCCATCCCCAACCCCCACCCCACCCCGCTTTTCTACAAGTGCACAAAGAGGTTAAGAAGAGTTTCATGTCTAAGTTAAAGGAGGCAGTTTCTGAAATTAGCTTAGGTGAAAAAACCAAGGTGGTGTATTCATGGATTTTCTCCTCTGCAAAGCCATGAAGAAAACATGAAACGCACTCCCCAAAGGCAGAGGAGCAAAGTGAGGGAGAGCAGGTCATTGGCGCCTTTCAGAGCTTCAACAGTCTGAAGAAACGAGAAAAAACCCATACAAAGATAAAGAGCAGCCAAGATGCACTTTTATAAAATGCACATTGGGGCCTGTTCCAGATCTCCGAATGACTTTCAATATTGCTTTGCATGACTATTAGACCAAGGCCTAAAGTGGAGTGATAGCTTCTGCTTGCCGGGGCACGGTAAGATCACTCAAACGAGCGACAAGGTAACAAGTAAACACCAGAGGCAACAGCGGAGCTTACCGTTTCCCTCCACTGGCGACCAGCTGTGCAGTAAACCAGCTTAACCAGCCTCCCTAAGGATGGCTCTAAAGTCGCTGAAAAGGAAAAAAAGAAGGTAAGTCCTTAGCCTGGAATGTAAAGGCACCATCTTGGCTCCCAGGCAGGTGGCACTGATGGCCCAGCAGGGTCCTGTCCCCACCTTCCAGGGAAGATAAAAAAAGCGCAGGACAGTCTTAGTGGTGTGGGTTTGTTGCATCCTTTCCGTTTGCTGAAAGCCTGAGGAAGGATGTATTCCACGGTAGGACCGGTGGCACTTTAGACCTGAGGTTAAAAAAGTGCTGCACTTCAGTGACGCTCCCCAAGCTGCTTTCACCACCAAAGAGAAAAAGATTTGCTCTCTCCAGTATGGTGGGAATGATACCATAAAGTCGGTCAGGCAGAAAAACCCTCTAAGCCTTGCTTGCAAGTTTCAGAAGGCCGGCATTCTTTATGGCAGTGCTGGGAGCACGGGGGAATGTTTCCTCTGAGCGTGCTCACCCAGTTCCTCGAGGGTACGCACTACAGGACAGCAGAGCACTTGCACACTCATAGCGCATTACACATGCATTTTCAGTCAGGCACGGGATGGGTTACAAGTTGCTTGCTTTAATGCAAACGAGCACACACCCTCAGACAGCACTGCTGAGGTTTTTTACTAGCTCCCCGTGCTCCCCAAGCGAGGCCTTGCCCTCTCTCGGGGGGCTATCTGAGTCAGAGGTCACGATCTCCCCCCACAACAATTACCTTTGTCCGAATTCCAACCAACATTCTGCGGATCTCAGCACTCTATCGGCTTGTCTCCTCCTGCGACCACAACGTCCTCACCCAGAGGCTCTTTCTGCATCACTGAAGAGAACGCAGATCTTTTCCCCATCCATTCTTTCTTCCCCATCCTTCCCGAAGGCTGACTCCCTGGATGAGAGGTCCCTTAATTCGTCACTTCTAACAGCTTTAGAGAGTCAGCTTGGCCTAACCTTTGTGAGCAGGTGTGTTTAATGTAGAGCTACACAGCAAATCAGAGCGTGGCAACTGGGGAGCTCAGACATCTTGTCCCTTTGCCGAGCCAGCAGCTTCCCCTTAACAGAATCCCTGGACATAAACGTATATACAGTGGAATCTAAACAGTGGCATCAAACGTCCCGCCAGACACCACATCCGTCCCTAAAATCCTTCCCCCAAACAACCCTGAAAGACTTCCCTTGACACCCTCCTCCATCCTGGCTGTTCCTGAAATCATCCCCCACCTCCACCTCCCCACCCTGGCCCTAAAACCTGTTCCCCCAGACCCTGGTGCAGCCCTCCCCCACCCTCGGTCCGTCCCTAAAATCCTTCCCCCAATCCCCCGGTCCTTCCCTAAAGGCCTCCATTAACCCCCCGTCCGTCCCTAAAACCCTTCCCCCAGGCTCCCCACTCTGTTCTCTAAATAACACACACACCCTCCACCCCCCCCACCCGCCCCCCCCACCCGGTTTATCAATACACACGCACCCACCTCCCCCCACCCCCCACCCCTACACACCCACTCCCACAAACACACATCCTTGCCCCACCCCCACACACCCCGCTCCATCCCTAAACACCTTCATCGATTCCCACCCGTCCCTCCCTAAACCCCTTCCCCCCGCCCCCTCCCCTGCCCCCGTCCCTCTGTCCCTGGCATGGCCCAACTGCCCAGCACCACCAGACCACTCTGGCCCAAACACCATAAGGCAATGGTTCCCACCTGACAAGAGCAAGTCGAGGAACATTTTTTTTTTTCCTAAATAGAGAGAGTTTTACTTCGTACGATGCCGACTACGCCGAATTTTGTTTTGCTGGCTGACTGGATACACAGCAAAGCTGAACTCCAGATCAAATATAATCAAATCTTTCAAGTATATCAAATAATGGAATATATCGAATGCAGTTTCTTATATTGCAATAAAAGAAAATAGCATGCAATATGATAAAAGGAACCAGTGGCAGTTACTGTGAGCGATATGATAAAAGAGCAATAGGAGCGAAGCATCCATTTGTTATCCCAAAGTGTTAACGTGACTAAGGAAAGGAGACATCACCAATTCCCACCCCAACAACACCCAGGCCCACCCTTCGGCTGGGAGCCCCCTTGCAGCCAGTGCCAGGAGTCTCTCGGGAACTGGGAAATTCCCCTGGAGAAGGTTCCAGGAAGGAATTCTCTTGCTGTTCCCACCGTGCATGGTAGCCATGTGAGGCACAGCACAGAAGTTCTGCTCCCTGCTTTCTGTGGTGAGAAAACTGACCTCTTTTCAGTGGCAATAATGCACAGCCCAAATAACTCACCTTGACAAAGTGCAGCAGTGCTCCCTGGAGAAGATGCCAGGCAGGAATTCTCTTGCTGCTTCTCACCCTGCCCTGGCAGCCATGTGAGGAACAAAAGAAAATTTCTGCTCCCTGCTTTCTGTGGTCAGAAAACAGAACCATCACATTTGAAATGGTGCAGAACCAAAAAAAGTCACGTTGTCAAAGTGCAGCACTGCTCCCCTGGAGAAGGTGCCAGGCAGGAATTCTCTTGCTGTTTCTCACTCTGTCCTTGCAGCCATGTGAGGCACAGCACAAATGTTCTGCTCCCTAATAGCTGTGTTCTGAAAATTAACCCCTGACATTTGCAATCGTATAGAGCCAAAAAAACCCTCACTGTGGGTAAGTGCAGCACTGCTCCCCTGGAGAAGGTTCCAGGAAGAAACTCACTTGCTGTTTCTCACCCTGCCCTGGCCGCCATGTGAGGCACAGCACAAAAGTGCTGCTCCCTGCTCTCTAAAGTCAGCAAAATTGACCGTTCATAGTTGCACTCATGTAGAGACAAGACTTTCTTACTCAAAAGCAAACCCCAGAAAGCCACGTAGCCGTGGGAAACCCTTTATCCTTCCGTGTGGCTGGTGACTTCCCATGGCTCTTCCACAAGGCAGGAGAAACAACCATGAATTTGGAAGCCCACGTAAATTCAAGTACACTTAGTCCTCTGACAGTCACTACTTATGGGCCAGCAGTCCTCTCACCCCTCCACAGATCTGCCTCTTAGTCCTCTAGTAGTCATCCTCCATGGAGGGACCACAAGTCCTCCATACCTACCTACCAACTCACCAGAAATGAGTCAGACCACACCAGAAGTGACACTGCCTGACCTGCAGGAGATATATTAGACCAGTAACGATGGTTTCAAGACAGAAAAAACACCACCATCCAACAGCACAGCAGAAAAACAACCAGAAGAAACTTTGTACACAAACCAATGGCCCCCATCCAAACCCTGCAAAGGCCAAAAAGCTGAGAAAAGGCACTCTCCACAAAAAAAAACCAACACACAGAACACAAGATCACACTACCATTACCCCAGGAACCCAGGTCAGCAAACCCACATTCTGTCCATAACAATAACACGCTTTAACACTTTACTCGCTTAACCAGTGGCATACCATAACCTTGTAATCCTGAGAGACATCCCTGCGCTGCTCCACACGTCACCAAAAGCAGGGGCTGAGGAAGGCTGCTTTGGGGCCCGTCGAGGGAACCAGCTCCCCTGGGCTGCTCTACGGCCACCGGCTGCTGTTGCTGTCGCGCGGGTCTCAGTGCTGCTCTGCAGTCGGCCGTCACCTCCCCGCGGGACACTCTCCAGCGCAGCACACGTCTGCACTGGCTCTCCCTGGGGACAAAGATCACAAGCGAGGGATGGGCTTGGCTTTGCCCCCAGTCCCAGGCTGCCACCAGAGAGACCTGCCACCCCCGCCCCAGCTGTGCGATGTGGGCACCACGTACAGCTGCAGATGTGGGTCAGGGCAGCTGTGGGCAGGGGGCAAGCCCCGTGGCGGTGCCCCCGGCACTGGCAGCAGGCAGAGCTGGGGAGAGCGAGGGGCAGCCCAGGGCAGCCGGCAGCCGGCGGCGGGGCCCGTCAGGGTGCAGCACCCTCAGCAATGCCCGGCTCCGTGCGCCTCGGCCCCAGGGCTGCAGCGCAGGGCTGGCCCCAGCTGGGGCTGGGCTGGGAACAGGCAGGCAGGGCCCCTGGCAGCCCCGGCACGCACCTGCTCCCTGCATGGGGCAGCCTGCTCCTTTGCAATCGACCCCGTGGCATCCAGAGAAGAGCCCTGCCCTGGGCCTGAGCCATCTCTGCAGGCAGGAGGCCTTCCTCGGCGTCCGTCCCTCAAACCCCTCCCTCCGGCCCCCACGGTCCGTCCCTAAAACACTTCCCCTCTGGCCCCCAGCCCCTGCGAGCGGGGAATCCGCCTCCCCAGCTGTGAGCCCGGGCGGCGCAAGCCCCCCCAGGGCTCACCCTGCCATCCATGTGGTTCCTGGAAGAAACACCATCCCACCATGCCCGCAGGCAAACCGCTATCCCTATGGACACAATGGGGGCAGCCGGCACGGGGGTTGGGGGTGGGGGGTTGGGGGTGGGGGGGTGTCACTCTCGGGGCTATCCTAGTGAGCAACACTCAGAGAGGCCAAAAACTGGAGTGCAGGGTTGATGCCGGCATTACAGCCGGCTGCAAGCGAAAGGCACTCAATGGGCATGGGCGCTGCTGGGAGGGAAAGCGCCACGTCAGGACGGTCGGGAATCTCGGCTGGCTGGGAGGGAGCTCCATCGAGCGCTCAGAGTCGAGGCTTGAGATCCTTGCAGCCACGGAGGTTTTTGCACGGAGAGCTGCGCTAAGCAAGGCCCGTTTATCACTTTGGCTGCAACACGAGGGTGCTGCACCCCTGCATGGTGCTTCCCCTGAGCCGACAGAGAACTTTCTCTCCTGGGCTTTGTTCCCTCTGGGACAGCGGCTGTGAGCGAGGCAGGGCTGTCAGATATGCACAGCAGGGGTCGAGGGGCTCAGAACGGATAAACCCCCCGGCCTGCGCCCGGCCCTGCCCCTCTCTTACAGCCGCCATGGCAGTTCCCCTGCAGCTGAATAGAACCATCAACGCTCTGTCTTCAGTGGGGTTTCTTGTACATAGAAAAAGGGGACAGCACAAAGCGTGAAGCAAAGCCAAGAAGGTGGCACCTGATTTTAAAAAAGAATACATTCAGTACATCACAAAAAAATGCGGTGGAACTCACTCTTCCAATTGGGTTAGGCAGGAGGAAAATGGATTTGGAAAGCAAATAAGAATCGCTCACTTCAAGCTATAAGGTGGCTACTAAACACAGACTCTCCCGTGCATGTCCTGCTCATTAGTTCCACGCTTTGGACGTGCCTGCGGTTTCCCTGAAGCACCCTCTCTGGGTTACTCTTCCAAAGGGGTTCCGGGGACATCTGCATAGGGAAGCTGCCTGAAGCAATCACCGTTTGTTATCCTGTCAGGTTTCAGCCAGGGCAGATAGCCTGTGCATGCAGGGACTACAAACTTTCTCTGTAACTACAGACTTTTTCTGTCAACACACTGATCTTGCAGAGAAGTCATGCACTGTGCAATTAAAAACAGAGAACAGTGGGAAACTAGGTTTGGCCTTCAAGGCATTTCTGACCTAATTACATTGAACTTTATTTGCTCAGAAGCCCTTAAAAAGTGCTCCAGTTGAAGGCAGTTTCCTGATCAGCTCTGGGTTCAGACTAACTCCTATACACCTACAGCCGTCCAACTCTGAAAAGTCACACAAGGACTCCCTAAATCACCCCAGCTTTGAAGTGTCGTTTCCAGTGCCTCCCCCTGGGCCAGAAGCGTTTCCTTGCTGCCCCAAACGGAATTTCAAAGCTTCAGAGACACCCTTTTGGAGAGCCTGCCCCACCTCTCAGCACCGTGAAGACACAGGTGCTGACGCCCAAAGGCACTTCCAAGTCCTGTCCCCTGACCTCCAAACTCTCCCCAGCCCCGGAGAAGGGGCAGGGATACCTCGTTGTGCTGGAAGCCGGGACAGCGCGAGGCAATTCAGCATCCTACAGCCGGATGGCCTCAACGTTCGGGGCCAGCAAAGCACCCTGCCCTGCGCATCACTGCAAAAGCAGGCTGAAGGAGGTTGCTGTCCTACGAGAGCTGGAGGGGAAGAAACTGCAGTGAATATCACAGCAGGTACGCTGCCTGCAGCTGTTAGGTGCTACTGCTCAACGCCATCCCAGGTAAGGAGTGCCGACACTTTCCTCAGCCTCACAGACCCCCTGCGAGCCCAGGGACCAGGCCTCATTGATTTAGGGTTCCCACAGATGGGAATTTGCTCTCCGAGGAAATGCAGTCATTGCAATCAACCTTTCCTCCCCAAAACATCAGCTGGAACATGGATGGAACCAGAATGGGAAGCACCGAGCTCCATTACCCTGAAGCCCAGGGGGGACACCCTGATGTCGTGGATGGTTTACTTGTCCCATGCCATTCAAAAAAGCACCAACATCCCTCTGAGGCTGTACATTAGTTTTACCCTTGGGCAGTGTGTGTTACTGAATCTTCCCAGCGAACCTCAGCTTCTCCTGATCCTCCTCTTCTTGACTAACAAAAGCCTCCCACTGGAGTGGGCTATGACTTTACTCTGATTGTGGATGACGATGGATTTGTGGTTTGACAGCGTGATGTAGGTCTTCCCAACTGTCAAAGAGTTCCTGTCTAGCCTGATGTTGACATCTTCAGCTGCTCCATGAAGGCTTGCATGAATATCTTCACCTGGAATAAATCAAAAGGGAGACTTTGCTCATCACCCTTGCTGATGGGAGTACAAGGAACAGAGTAAGCCACAAGGAACAGAAGTGTCACAGCCTTTAGCTATATTAGCAGTTCCACAGATCAATACATTTATCACATCCTGATAGCTGCACGTGTACAGCACGAGGATGTCCTGGACACCACCTTAAGCACCTTATTTCTGGGTGGGCTTGTAAAGATTTATCCCCAAGGTGACACTATCTACAGGGAGATGTTTTCAGATGTGCACAGGTGGCCTTTGGGTTGCCATCCCACGCGGGTCACAGGGAATTCTGCATCTGAGTCGTTCAGGTGACTCTGAGGAGGCCCCACCTCGGTCACGGCTCGCCCAGAGTCTCCTGCAAGCACGCCACCAGGGTTGTGTCTCTCCTGATCCCTTGTTGCCAACAAGAGAAGGTGCCTGGGGCATGCAGGCAGAAGAGGGAGGTAAAAAGAATCAGGCAAAGTGACAGTCCACGACAGGATGGGACGCAGATGAGAACTTCACCGTGTTGGAGCAGCAGTGCCCTCCCTTGCTGTGGGTCTGTGAAGATAGGTCGGAACGAGACCGGTGGGGCACGGCCCACACCAACCTGCCCATCACAGCCCTGCAAGTCCATTTCTTCTGCCTGCAGCCTGTCGGTGCCTATGCCCGAGCGTGCAAGTCTACACCGAGTATTCCCAAGCTGTCCCACAACATGAGCGAGCACACCTTTGCTTTCCGCCTCGGCCCAAGCTGAAGAGGAGAGAGCCCCTGGCTGCGCACAGCAGCCGATTAACGCCTGGAGTCTTGCTGGAGCACCTGCCAGCACTTCACCCTCCAGAAGAGACCCCCACCAAAGCGCCCTCACTGCCAGAGCTTCCAAACCTTCATTCTTCCCAACCAAGCAACTCCCGGGAGTCAACTAAGCTCAAACTTGAGCACCGAGCCTACTCTGCCTGTTGCAGGTGAGGGTCTCCCAGGTGAGAAGCAAACCCCAAACACGAGACATTCTCCGTCGAAATGGCACTTCTGTGGAGCGTGTTTAAAGCCTCAGAGCCAGCCCCAGCTGAGAAGGGCAGCGACCCGGCCACCCCTGGAGAGCATCCCCCTGCCGAGGCAGAGCCTTCTCCTCGCTGCACGGGTTACAGCAAGGCAGCCAGGGGATGGACCTGCCTTTCCAAGGCTGCCACGCAACAGCACGGGGGAGAGCTGGCTGCCTACTGGGTGGACTCCTTAAACCCTAAGCCAGACACAATGCGGCGAATCACAGTCGTGCCAGAAGAAAGAGAGCCCCCTCTCTTGGAGGGAGGTTGGGGAATGAATCACCCTTCAAACAGATCTCTGCAGCCATTCCTTCATCTCCACACATGGAGAGTTCAGCCTTCGTGCCTGTATAACCTCAACTTCTCTGCTCTTAAGGGAGCCCAGGAGGAGTGGGAGGGATTCGTGGCCAGACATGAGTTATGTTGCGAGAAACAGCAACGTCTCCAATGACTGGACAGCCTGCTTTCTGTAACAGACAACTCAGCATACAAAAATAACCAAGGTTCAGAAGCGTTACAGAGGCAGGCGTGCTTTATAAGCCTTGCCTTCCCCCTCCGCTGAATCCTCGGCATACGTTGGCAAGCAGAGGAAGCAGGACCCAAGAAATGTGTGACATGCACAGTGCTTTGAACATGTACAACTCAGGTTCATGGAAACATGACATGAAAAATGCTCTACGAGACATCTAACTACTACAAAATAAACTCCACGAAAACTATCATGATCTCCCTGTCTAGGCCCATGGACAGGTGGGTCTTGAAACAATGGGTATAGTTCTGATCTTAAAAACCAAGCTGAAGCCTTTGAAATGTAATCATTCTTTCTGCCCTTCTACGAAGTACAGAGCAGCTTCTATACAAAGACTGAACAGGGGATTCCTCAACCTAGAAATGATATAGGGGATAGGTAGGTTTGTAAAAGTATGAATGGCCTGGGAGAAAGTGAACGAGGAAAAAATTGTCACCATTTGTCATAAAACAGGAACCCGAGGGCCTGAAATAGTATTAGTCAAAATTAGAGAAAAGTAGTACTAGTACTTTTCCAAGGAATATTCCTTCCTTTGGAACATGCTGCCATAGCTGCCTACAGACGCTCATCGCTATAAATCCACAAAGCAACTGGACAAAGGCTTGGAAGGTAAAACCATCAGAAGTGATTAAACAAAGACGTGAATAAAGCCTCCAGCACAGAAAAATGGCCCACGAAGGAGAAAGCACATGCACTGCCTGCTTCTACACGCTTTGCTGAGCATCCCCTACTGCTGCTCTCCTGGAGAGCACTTACACTCCCGGCTGCAGGCACCGAGGATGCTTCCGAAGGCTGGAGGGCTTTGCCGGAGCACCTTCTACCACAGAGAGAAGGATCTGGCATCGTGCTGACTGTGTAAACCCACAAACCTCCCGGTACAGACGAGAGCGTGCAGATGCCAGCGAGTCAGGAGGGAGCAGCAGGTCTTTCTGCCAGGCAGATAAACTGACACAGAGCAGAGCTGTCAGGGTTGGCCCAGGGCAGCTGCAGGCTTCATGTCCTGGGTGCCAAATTAGATGTGACATTTATTTAAGACTCTTGGTTGTTTAATATATAAGTCTGGAGGAGAAAAAAAAACAAACCACAACAAAACAATCTCTGTACTGTAACAGCAATGTAGCCCTAGGTATTTCACTTGATGGGGTAATGTCCATGGGTCTGTGGTTTAGGATGCTTTGCTGCCATGAAAGCACGTTTACTGAAGCCAGACGTACCTGCCCTATCGTTACTTACACAACACGATCTTATTACAGGCTGTCAGCTCTCTCATTCTTGCATTCTTACATGAGCAGGACACAGCTCACTCTGCAACCTGAACAAAGCGACACCTGAACTCGAAATTAAAAAAGAGGCTTTTTATACAGCAGTAGAGCAGATGCTTTCAGCTGTGCACTCCTGAGCGATGCTTTTTGAGACAGCAGGAACACCACCTTGTTTTATTCCAGCATCCATCTGCATGGCTATGGACACCGGTATCTTAGCACATCATGGTAACTTTTAACTATCTGAAAGTAAGAAATCCAGCACTGGGCCATCCTCTGTGGGGCCTGTTGTGCAGGAGGAGAGGGAATTTACAGAAGAGCTAAAATATCTTTCCCTTGATCAAAGCAAACCCTTGAACACGATTTCAAAACAAATTTCAGGTTTTATGAAGAATGTGTTCCTAGCATTCAACAGCCAGTACCTTCCTCCATCGATTACTGCTCTAAATATTAGGAAGCTGGTAGCCAGATGGATAGTGCTGAAGAGAAACAAAACAGCACTCTGCTGCCTTTCGTCCTCACCATAATATTCTTCTTCTATCCCTGTAACTCTCTCCTTGCTGAATTTGGATTTTAAACCTTTTTAGGAGTGCATGACAATCAGGTTCAGAATATTTGGGTAACAGGGAAAGCAAGTTTAAGTTAATTTGCCCAGTTTGTCAGAAAACTATGCCTGGCTCTCACCTCTTCTAAAAGAGGCAGGTCCTGCTGCTTTTTCACTGAAAATACAAGCAAGCAACGAAAGCCAAGCTCTTCACTCAGAAGAGTGTCATTGTACCTCCACATCGACCCTCTGAGCAGCTCTTTTGCTCCTGCTACTAGCACGATACCCAACTGCCTCACCACCGCCAGCATATTCTGGTTTTTCAAACAGCATGCAAAGGTCTACTGGTACCACTTCACCACCGGAGACGGGAGTCATTTCACCAGGCTAACGATCTCTGGAAAGCGAGAGGAGTCCCCTGCAGCTGGATCCAGCCCTCCCCACCATATGCTTTTTGCTGCACCTCCCATAGAGCTACCTCGATCAGAGTCAGGAGCGCTGCTCTGAGCTGTTTTGCTGTCAGGAAGCTAATGGCATCACCTTCAAAGTGTGCTGGGTCTCTGACAAAGGCCACCTGTCAGTCCCCACGTTCGTATTTCCAGCACTAGAGCAAAACACAGGGCAGTGACAGTCATTTTTAAGTGTTTCTCTGAGGCAGTGTTCATGAGCTACCTTCAGACATCATTAAAACCATCGCGCTGGTTACTCCAGCCCTAGGAGCAGGTTGTTTATAAACCTCACCATTAAATAACTGCTGCCATCACAGGGGTTTCTGCAGGACCATTGCCCAGGCTACAACAAAGCTCAGGGCACCCTAATCATCACTGCTGCCACAGCTGATGCTGTCAACAGCTAAAGTCCCCAGCAAAGCCCCCTCTGAGCCCATGCAGCCCATCGCAAGGAAAGGATCTGCTACCCCAGGGCATTGCAAGCCACCGTGAGACAACAGATGGGGCAGGAAAAGGGAGATGGAGAGCAATGACCAGCCACAGCGTCTACGGGACAGGTCGCAGGCTCTTCAGACTGGCTCTCCTGCACTTAGGAGTCACTTTGCTTTCCACCAGGCTCCTTGTTGTGCATCCTGCTGTAATGGATCACCCAAAGTATTACCCATTACCTCCTCCGCACCGTGCTTAGGAAGGGCTGTTGGCTTTGTTACGGGATGAAATACTCCAGCGCAGGAATATCTGGGAGCCAGCACAGAGGCTTTGTGCTGCCCAGCGTGAAGGAGACTCGCAGAATGGATTGAAAGGACAATGAAACTGTTGGATAACGCAAGACAGCGCTGCCGCATATCCAGGATGCCGTGGGCTATTTTTAATCATTATTGGTACTACAGCCATGGTACGCTGGGGTCCCTGATCAGCTGAAACATTGCTTTTGGCCCACGGGGAAAAACAGAGCAGGAATCTTCATTCTGATTGCCTGGCAAAGGACATGCTTAATACGACACTTCATAAATCAATCACCCTTCAAGCTACTCCTCTGCTTCTCAGCAAACGCTGATTGATCCACGAGGAAAGGAGACTAATGAATGGTCAGTTCTGCCCCGAAATGCATCCAGGGTTCATGGCACCTAAGAACATACTAGTGATTTCCACCGATGATAGAAGAGACAAGCTGCAGTCCAGGATGCCCTGCAAAGAGATGAGAACTACATTCTTCCAGAAATCCTTCACAGGCTAAGAACGGGATAGGCGGCGTCACCTGGAAGTCTGCTTCTGGGGATGAACAAAACAGCCAAAAGGGGACTTTTAACCTCCAAATAGCCCTCTTAGCACCCACCCCCCAGCCGTGCTCCTGCAGTCAACTCCACAGGTTGCTTTAGCAGCATTTTTGTCAGAAGGGGTGTTACGTAGTTTTGGAGATATAAAGCCATGGGGGAAAAAAAAAAAAAAAAGGTCAAGCAAATGAAGCACAAACCTAATTTCTCTTCTTCTACCCTCAAAGCGACAGACCATCGGCTTTGAAATACAAGACCCTAGAGAGGGGCGAAGGCCATACTCTGTTTGCAAGAAATGTAACAACCTTATCTAAAACAGTATATATAAAGAAAAATCATTGTTACAAGCAGTTGTGGAAAAGGGGAACAAAGACAGGAAACAGTTGTTAACTGTTAGCTGATCTGACATAAAGGAACACTTCGGAGACCAATTATACTCGCCCATCATTCTAATTGATTTGAACTATAAAAGCCTATATAACCAATTATTTGTATAAAGTATTAGTTACCAATCCTCAGTCCATTGCAGTGCTGCTGTGATTAAGATGCAAAGTCAACATATAATTGCACAAACTCCTATTTACACCTTTTTTTGCCTACAGTATATGCCACCCTGCACTTGCTTTGAAGCAGACGTACAAGAACATAGAAGTCCAACAGAAAGTAGCCAATCCTGCTGGGAATTCTCACAAGTGAAGGAAGAAAAGCACAACATGCACTCACGACCCGAGACAAGCAGAAAGGAAAATCCCTTTGCAAAGTTCTTAAATGCCTGGCAGTCCAAGGGAAAGCTAGAGCAGCCTCTTGTAATAAACACGGTGTCAGAGCCTGGCTTAGACCTTTGGATAACACAGGAAACAAGATCTTTAAAAACTCACCAAACAAAACAAGTTTGTCTGCGTCTGCTAGCACTAAACACAAATGGAAATAATAACATCAGTTCATGCACTACAGTGAAGCTTTAGAGCCAAGAGAGGCTGCTGCTTAGGGAAGCAGAAGGTTTCCTCACCTCTCAGCACTGGTAAGAAGCCACTACAAGCCTGCCTGGTGTTGAAGGATCGGAGAATTGCATGGCGATGAAGAGCTACAGACCTGACCAGCAGTGGCACACAGCGGTGGCCACCAGAAGCTATGGGGCTGTTGCCGTGAATATAGCTCGATAGCAACCGAACACACTGCGACATCAGAGCCCCTGTGAACGCTCACACCAGACCAAGGTTAAAACCAGAAATGGTTTTGGCATTCCCACCCTGGTATCCTGCACAACACAGGCACAGCTCAGGTCAATATGCAGCGAGGCAGAGGGTTTGCTCAGGCAAGTCCTGAGCCTCCTCCGCTCCGGCTGGAGTCAGTACAAACCGCGAGGGCTCAGCAACCTGAGTGATCTCAGGAACGTGAAACACAACACAGCAAGGGCTGAACCTCAGCTAAACCCTGCTGCCTATCCACATCCATCAGTGGGTTTGCAGAGAAAAAAGACAAAGAAAAAGGCTTGATCTAGAGGCTAAGTCAATAGGATTTTCATTTTGTTTTCAAACAAGTTCCTGGAAGCTACTGATGGCAGTGCCAGCCTGGCAAGATGACAAGGACCTTCGGTAGAAAGGGGGTTCTTAAAGGAAAGAGAAGAGAGGCATGCAGAGGTGGTTGTCTTCTCCAAAGTCTGCACAAAACCACAGACTAATATCACAGCGAGGTAATGTTTTACTCTTGTGAGTAGCTGAGATGCCCAGAGGTGATGGCACATCCGTGCTGCCGTTACTTGTTCAGCCTCAAACATCAATAAACACGTAGGGCTGGGATTTAATGAGCTTCCTGCGTGTGTACAGTGGCCACTAACACACCGCCAAGCCCTTGCAGAGGTGGCCTCATTTACCAAAGTAAGCTGATTCAGCTAAGTCCAGCATCAATTTCAGCTGAAGAAAGGGATTCAGCATCCCAACACATCGACATTCCCGGCTGGGAACCCCATGCTGATCTGTGCAGGAGCTGAGCAGTCAGTAACGCCCCTGACAATTCCCCTCGGCCCATTTGCAACGCGATGCAGCCCCTACCGCAGTTTCCCACCGTGGCCGAGATGCACAGGCTGTGCTTGCCCTGCTGCCAGCCGAGCACACCTGGTTCTGTAGTTACCGTCATCTTCACCAAACCCAAATGGCTCTAACACACCACATCAAACTCTCTGTCGTGCCACAGGTGACTGAAGAGCTCCACATCAGCTCCCTAATTAATCGTGTTTCATATGCCTTGATTTTTCCTGTGATCTCATGCCTCATTTCCCCCCATTTGTGATGAAACCTCGGTGTTTTCTCAAGCTGGAGGTTATCACTCACAGCTCCAGAGGCTGCCGCAGCACAGAGAAGCTGCCTGTGGTTGGACCGAGAAGGGCAGAGGCACCTCAGGGCAGTGGCTCAGGCCGTCCTGTGTAGGGCAGAAGACCCAGATCCTCTTCTGACATCCCCTGCCACCCTGAGCACTGCTGCCACACTAAATACAGTGATCCCCAGCCAGTTCTTCCAGATCTACTGTTGGGAGAGGGGTCTGCCAGAGTCAAGAAATTACTCAATACGAGTTATGCATCTTGCTCACCTTTATTGGCTTCTAATACTTCTTATACAGCCTCAATACACAAGCATGTTCCCAAAGCAAACATATAATTGGTTATTAGCCCCTAAGCACGCGCTGCTCTCACACCACTAATTATCATGATTAGAACAAGCATTCTATCCATGCAGCTACTTGCGTTAGCCATGTTTTAGCCTTGCGGTTTGCTACTCCCTTTATTCCCATGCCGCTCCCTATCTCCCTTGGCCTTGCACCTGTCTTCCCTGACAGCTGCAGCTTGTTACAGCCACGGCCTGTTAGTACAACAAAGTTACTTGGTCTCAGGATTCAGGAGTAGATCAAGGCCACTTTCTTGTTAACTTCAGCACAACAACTTCAGCACAATTCTAATTCCAGGCCTGGATTGTGCAGATCTTTAGGGATTCTATGGCCACGCTTCTGCAGCCATTCTGCCCTAAGGAGATCTTGTCTATCGTGCAAGTGTTGGTGCTGGCTTAGAGGAAGGGGAAGATCTGAGGCCAGCTCGTCACGCTTACTGACCAACCCAAAACACACATCCCAGTAGCTCTCCAGTGCTCAGTACCAAACCCCCCTGCAGCAGCCCCCCGCGTGCGGGCAGCCTAAGCAGCAGCTGCCGGCCAGCCTTCGGGACTGGGGGGCTGGCAGGACCCTGCCAGGGAGGAGACGGCTCCGGCAGGGCTTGCTTCTCCACGCTGCAGGCTGGAATCACCACCCCTGACGTGTTCGACAAACACACAGATGTGGTGCTTTGGGACACGGTTTAGCGGTGGGCTTGGCAATCCGGGTTAAGTTGGACTTGGTCATCTTCAAGGTCTTTTCCAGCCTCAATCATTCTATGATTCTACGAGGCTGATGGCATTTGCCCCACGCCTAGCAAGCAGCAATGGGGAGGAAACGGTGCTGGGGACCTCCTGCTGTCAGGGCCAGGCAGCAAAGCTCAGGGGCAGGGGAACAAGGCAGCCAGAGCCCTCCCTGACCCAGGGCAAGGCAAGCTCTGCTCCACATCATCTCCAGCTCCCAGCGTGCTGCACTGAAGAAGCCTATTCAGCTGCTCTCTCCTGCCATACAGGAATAACCTGAATCTGGCACAGAGCAAGTTTTGCTGCCCAGGGCTCAGGAGGGGAGACATGACTTCACCCACTTCCTACGGGGACAGGAACTGAGCCAGCGCAGGAAAACTCACTGTGATTAACAACCACGGAGCCAGAATCAGACCCTGCTCGCACTTTCTACCTGCCCTTGAAGCAAGTAATTGAGGGGCCAAGGCTGAACTCCCCCAACTGTGCCCTGGGCGTGCAGAACCACAAAGGATGCTCTGAGCCTGGGTCTGCCATCTACAGCAAACAAGCCAAGATTTGCTTTAGCACAGCTCCTGCTCAGCAGCTGTCAGCCCTCCTGCAAGTTGTGTGGGAAGTTGAGGGAAAACAGGGTATTCATCTGCCAAACACCTAGATGGTTCCTCAGCAGGCTTTTAGCACAAGGCTGGAGGCTTCCAGCAGGACTAAAACCACCGAGAACTACTCCTGAGCCACACACGTTACCTCTCTTCTGGGGAAACCGCTTTTTGGGGCTCTGAACCAAGGGGAGACAGAAGAGTAATGGAATAGACAGTCCTGCTTGAGGGCTGCCTCCTCTTGGGTATGCTGTCTTCTAAAATACTCCTATGGGTACGGGCTCTGATCTCCCCCCTCAAAGAGGGTGAGATCCTGCCCCCAGGCTTTTGCTTCTGCATTAGACTCACGGAGCTACTGAAAGAGAGCCATCTGCATCATTACTTTTATTACTGACAGCAATAAAAGCATCTCAATATATAGCGCCTGTCAGCCATGCACAAGTTCAGTGGTGCTTTGCTAATTACTGAAGTTTTCTGTGCTGACAAAGAGATGCCAAGGGATGCAGCAACTGATGGGGAAAAACTGCACAGAGGAATTTCAGTGCTGCACCACAGATCCCCTGGGCTAGAAGCGTGTTGTAGCACCTTGCCACAAGGGCCAGTGGGCACTGCAGGCACCCACATACAGGCACAGGATCTGGTCCTACACCTTGAAGACCACCCATCATATTATACTAGGTACTCTTTGGAGACAGGAGTCTAATGTGAGTCAGCATTTAGAGAGCTCTGAGTAGAGAAGTAATTCTCCTTTCACAACTCCAAGCATCTCTCCGGCACCTCCTGTCTCTGGCAGCCTTCTTCACCTGCATGGAGCACCTGCCGTAGACTTTATTGTTTCTGGATGGCATTGGACTGGTGGATTTGCTTTGCACCTCTGGCACACCTCTGGGAACCCGTCATGCAACTCCTCAGCCACGTGTCCCTGAGCAAAGCTCACCTTCCCACACCAAGCTGGTGCTACGCTGCCAGGTTGCAATAAATGTTGTTACTGCAGCAAACTGGGTTTGGTGTACAATCAGCAGCACTCAGGGCAGGCAGCTTGGGCATCATCTCACTTGAGCAGGACTTGACAGATGAAAGAATATCTAAACTTTATGAATACTGGCTTGATTTGAGACTAGGACTTACCTCCATAAACTTATTTTCCCACATCCACACAGTCCACACAGGGTGGGCTGAATGGCATCTGGGAAAGGCCAAGTGACCGACAGGACTTTCAGTGGTATTGAAACCTTTTCCAAACCTGTACGAGTGCTTCGCACGCAGGTTTCAGAAACCCTTTCAAGTACCATAATCTGATGTTAAGGTGCTGGGCAGGGATATGCTGGAGCCCAGAACATCCCAAGTCACCCTCATTTCAGTACGAGCTGGGATTTTTCACACCCAGACACATGTATACAGGTGAAAAGAAGGAGTTTAGGCATGTAAAGCACTGAAGGACAAGTTTTCATTGTAAATCATTACGCTCGTAGCAGCAAACATTTTCTCCACACTCATCCATAAATTTGTAGCAACAGAACCGCCACCACACACACAGTCTATCCAGGGGACAGTACCTGTGCTCCTAAGCAGCCCAAAGGACACACAATTTAAAGCAACCAAATCATACGCTAAGGGAAAAATTGTGACTTGTTCACATGGAAGAGCTCCATGCTTGCTTAAGCAATGCTAGGGACAGATCTGACCCAGCTTCAGCAGAAATTTAAGCAATGTTCACCTGATCCTGCTTAAGTCACCCTAAGAAGGGTGTGATCCATTGAGAACTACTGCTGCCTGCGAGCAAGTCAGTACCGATACACAGCAAAGCGAGGGAAACGCCTCCCAACACCTTAAACTGCTGTTTTGCTCTTAGCACTTCTGTTTCTTAATAAACACTCTGTTGGTGGCTCCGAAAGAGCAACCCAGCTGCTTTCTGTACGCGCGTCACAGGGAGCCTGCCGTGGTGCCGGACACATTAGCCAGGCCTCGCCGCGCGAGGTCAGGGAACGCTGTCTGGTGCTCTGCACTACTCCTGCAATAAGCTCTGCACCACACCTCGAAAGACTGATTGATTAAACGTTTCTGCTTCACTTTAGCAATTAATCTCAGCAGCCTTTCACTTACCTGTGTGCTTCAAAGCTAGAGAGATAATCCCTTCATTATCCCCTTGCTCTCCTTCGCAATTCGTAGTTTATTTCAAAATAACTGCCACATTGTACTGGCAGGCAGGAATGAAATCCTGGGTTCTTCTCCCAGGGAGCTGCACATGTTCCTGGGAAATCACCCATCTCAGAGCCAGCAGAGAGTTTATCTCCGTGGCCTACCCACACAAATCACTTTTGCAAAGATTGACTATGGAGGAACCAGCTGTTTCAGTAAGAACAAGACTCTCAGGTTTTTCAAAGCAAGCCACAAAGATCCTGGCCCTAATTATTTACTCACTCTGTTCCGTCACAAAGTATAAACCCTACGGCCCTAGTCTCCACTGTTACTGCTCATCATGCCCCAGAGAAATTCTAGCCCTCTCAATTTCATCCTATAGATTCTGTATAGGCATACAAATAAGGCACTTTTTTGTGCTTCCCTAGCTGATATTTCATTTATTCTTCCTAGAAACTGTTACCCAAAACAACAAGCTCCTCTGAGTGAGCATAAACCATTCTCCGTGAATATGTCAATAACTGGAAAACATTAGACAAAGCTGAAATAAGTCGTAAGGCTACATAAGCGTTTGGAAGATACAGGAGCATTTGTAACTCCACAAACCCAAGACAACTAAAATGCTCTTTGCCGGGCTAAAGCAGCACACAGTATCACCTCGGTTAGGACACCACGCTTCCAAGGACCAACGCTGAGGAACAGGGACAAACCAAACCTCCCTCTCAGGCGAGAGGAAACACACATCAAGTGCATTCATGCAACTGAGGAAGCGTCTCGTTCGGCACCACAACGTACCCCTGCTGAGCCAAGGCCGACAGAAGCATTTTAACATGACGCCTTTTCCTAAAGATATTCCCCACTTACTCTTGAGTGAAGCTTAAAGCTGATGGTGTTTCTGTGGCCTGATCTTGGCTTCTCCTAGCCTAATATAAATTTTACACCTATCTCAGGAGGCAGCGAGCTCTTTCTCCCAAATCCCAAGAGTCCTCAAGTCCTGGCTGCATTAGTCCTGATGTCGTGAGCTGTGGGATGCAGGTGGGTAGACGTCGTGACAGAGGGAAGACACAGTCACTCGATATGAGTGATCAGCAGACTTCGTTTATTGTCCCTTACAGTCACCTTTTATGCCTTGTTATAATTAGCTCATACATATTACAAAAGTTAAGCTCATTATTGGTTAGTTGCCTAAATACCAAGCCTGCCCCTAGTTTCTGTTCTGTAGTTATCTGTTCCCACCTGCAACATTCTTTTCCCACCGAAATCTTCCTGTTATTGTGTAACAAGAACAGCCAAAGACAGTGTATTTTGCTTTACTTCAGATAAGCTGAGAGCGATGTGCATTTTTGTCCAGCCAGCTGGACTATGTCTATGAACTTTTTCAGCTAGCCAGTTATCCACATCTATATTTTCCTATAGCTAGAAACCATGATCACCACTCCTGGTATTTCCCCTGCCTCCATTTTTCTCAGAACTTTCTTGAAGGATAGAGCCCAAAACTAGACATGGTACTTCTGGGCTTCTTTTCTAAAGTTGTTTTATAATATTGTTTACACAGATATCACGGTCAACTTGCCTAATAATTCCTCTAGAGCCTGTGAGACTCTATGCCTCTGCTGAACTTTGTTCCAGTCTCAAAGCAAGCTGTGCAGTGACACCATCTGGTTTGTTTTTGCCTATAGAGTTCTTCCGCATTTAAATTGCTGTTTCAACCTAATTCAGTTTAAGCTGCTTTATAAAAACTCTCTCCTTTCCTTGTAATAGCTTTGTGTCCTCATTCGGTGCTGCCCACACAAGACTTCTCCTGTTTTCAGGAATAGAGCTGGCCTTTCTCCCACACGAAACGTTTGTGGGGAGGGGGCTCAAAGGCTGTTGTCTTACGCAAGCAGCTTCTTTCTTACAGACTTCCATGAAACTCCATTTTATCTTTTTTTCTTTGTCAGTAATCCAGCTTAAAAGGTTAACAGGAACTGTAGAGTTACATATAGATTTACAAGCAAGAACTTAAATAGTTAGGCATACTGACTTCAAGGGGGAAGTCAGGATAAAAAAAAAATGTAAACCAAATAATACTGTGGCTAAGAGATGAAAAACATATTACTGTTACTGCATTTGTGAAAATGGTAGCAATTTTTATGGTAAGTAATATTTTTTTCTCAAAGTACTACAGTTGAATGCGATTTACAGAAATGAGCTGTGGTGTTTTGTTGGGTTTTTCCCCCTTTTCCCTGTTAGTGGGCAGGAAAGAATCAAAGTGCAGGGAGTTTTTTATTGCTGCATTTGAGTATGGTCTTTTTGAACAACCTGCCTGCCGAGTTTGTTAGGAATCTTACTTAGATGGCACTGTTTGTTACACTTGTTAATAAAATATTGCCAAATAGTAGCTTGAAATGTGTAGGTGAAGTTGCACTGATAGCTGAGCTGATTTAACAGCTCAACAGTGCCAAACAAAAATCTTCCTCTTTTCTGCCGGTGTGCCTTCCACCTCCCCTTGTATAAGCTTCATTCCGAATGCTCTAAGATGCTGCAGCTCGCTAAACTATTAGACAAAAGAAAAGTTCTTTGCCAGATTGTGGAGCTGGATCAGCTTAGCACAAGGGCTAAAGAGCACCAAAAATGGCTTAATGCGGAACTAAAAGTTGGTGCATGGGGAGGAAGGAGGGGTTTAGGTTTTGAAGAGGAGCTGATTCTTCATCCTTTAGTGGGCCTGAGCTATTAAGTTGGCTCCAAGGTATGCAATGCTACCCTTTGAGAAGCTGAATTGTACAACATGTTTTTCAGGAAAAAATGTTGTGCCCAGAAGTTGTGGTAAATTCTCCTGAGTCCCTATCATGTGTCCGCCTGCCCCCCCCCGTCAAAACTAAATGCATGATTTGAGTCGATCTGTCCTCTTTAAGACTATACGTATTTTCTTCTGATCTGTTTCTGTTATTTTTTAGAAAGGCTTGTCTTTTTTAGTTGTTGTTGTTTGAATTGCTGATGCAGTAGCTACCAGAAGGCGGAAGATGACCTCACCAAAAGCCAAGAAAGGCACAGCATCCAGAAGGGGAGTCCAGAAGTAAATTATAGATGGAACAACAAATTAAGCTGCTCTTTGGCTTACCTCTGGGTTGTCTTTTTTTTTCGGTTACCGTAGCACTGGAATCTATTTCTTTCCTTTTAAAGTGATGAATCCTGAAAACATTAATGTTGTTTGTACCTGTTTTGAAGAATAGATGTTTTATTAAAATAGATGTTTATTAATTAGATTTTTTATTAAAATATTTGCATAATTTACGAATACTTCAATACGAATGCAAAGTTTTGCCAAATTTGAAGTGAGGATGTGTTTTCTTTATACACACAAATCCATATCTTAAAGGCAAACTAAAGTGCTTTTTTCTGCTTTATAATGTAGAAATAAAGCTTTATTTACTTTTGTTGTGGGTACTTTATAAAGAACAGTGGTGTTGCATCTGATTTCTTCTAATTTTGAGTAAGTCCTATTGAGGGCCACTTAGATGTACACCAAGAGGAAGTCTGAAATGGTAGAGACACCTTTTAAATATTTTTCAAGTGTCTGAATTAAAAAAAGAGAACGTAAGACAAAAATCACGTCCTTGCATTCCAGTTTGTTACAAAATAAGTTTAAATAATTATTTGGAGAACAGGTAGTGAATGTTAGTTATTTTTATCATAGTATTTGTGGTTTTGTCACTTTTCTAATTATTCAGTTTTTCTCTGGAAAGGAGGAGACCAGCATTTCAGACATAGAGCCCAGGGAAAAGAAAAGAACAAACCAAAATCCAAGGTCCATTCTCAACTGCCCCCTCAGGTTTTCTTTTTATGTTAGTGAAAAGTTGTAATTATTAATAATTTTGTAAAGTGTCTAGTTCCAGTGAAAGCTTGACTTGCATGTGCTTCTCATAACAAAATAATGGTTTACCTTTTTTTCATAGTTGAGAAGCATGTAACCTACCAAAACCTTTCTTAAAAGTACTTCCTTGCCTGGCTTTGAGTCTTGTTTTCAGAGTTGTAAGTAAAAAAATGCAGTGTTTAAGTTTGGTGTGAAATACTACTACTTTACATTTAGATACTGAAAAAAAAAAAAAAAATTGTTAGGGCATGAACATTATTCTTATCAGGGAGACTGCTTTATGAAGTTCGGCAAACCAAAACGAATGCATATGAGCCAGTGGGTGGTGTATTTGTGTGGATGCCCAGTGCTATGCTTGCTTGATTTTGTGTCTGAATTGCTACTGAAATAAATATGTTGTAGCATAAAATGTTGAATGAATGCCGAGGTTATGTTTTGAAAACAAGGGAATCCATTGTTTTGAAATAAAACTGGAATAACATATTCAAAAGTTCATTTCTACTCTGACTGCTATACAGACTCAATCAGCAAAGTGTGGCTGGTGACTTTAAGCATAGCATGCTTTTCATTTCAGATGCAAAAACAGGACTGCTAAAGCCTCTCTCATATTTAAAACTCCTCAAACCAAACTATCATTTTAATGACTTCATTTAATTATTTTGTTCAAGAAGTATGTTACACTATTCCGAAGAACTGTTATCAGGAAAGCATATTGTATTCTCTTGCTGTCTTGCATACTCAAAGTTAATGTCATTCTTTTGTACTTTAGTTGTTGGACGTTTTAATTGTTTTAGTAACTTATTTACCAGTAAACTTTCTCTCTTTATTTTGAAGTTTACAAGGAGTGTGTTTTCTTTTGAGACTGCCAAAGCCAAATGCAGGAAACACAGACATTTTCATATATTTGAAAAGAATGTTCTGAGGCGCAGATTTCGTAAGCCACCCCTGCCTCTTCCCACCCCAAAAAAGTCCTGGAAAAAGTTTGTACTGACAAGTGTTCTGCGAAGAAAAAGGGTGCTTTCCATCCTAGGTGAATGTTGTTTCAGGGCTTGCCTTTGCTCACAAGAGACTGCAAAGCTACAGTCGTGGCAAGCAAGAACGCCTTTGGCTCACTGTGACCTGCAATGATGTTTTAAAGCGTGGGATGGTCAGGATAAGCGAAGTGGAAGGCTGTGACAATCCCTGCAGTGCTACTGTACATACCGCATACTGTATGTGCTTGCACACGTGTGTGCTGTTTTGCAGAACAGGGATAGGGAAACAGTAGGATTTTGTTGCCATCCCTGTTTGAAAGTAAAGCCCCCGACACAAAAGAAGCAAGCTGCCTTTAGACTGCATTTACGGCTCTTGGTGACTGCAGGTGTGTGTAAATATTAGAGAACAGCAGGGTCCTGCATTCCCAGAGCCACTTGAGCAGTGCCGTGAAGACAAGTGTCCTTACTGGTATTGCAGTCATACTCCCAAGCTCTCCTGCTGTTTCCAATCTGTGCGCACAGCCGTGAAAAGACCGGACTGACATTTACAGCACAGCAGGGAGACTCTTGAGTAGGGAATGTTAAAGACTCCACTACCTATGTTTCAAAGTGGCCACTATACATGATAAATCTTCACAGGAGAACTAGTCGGCACTTCAGCTGATGGTGTCATGAGGCTATTGATAATGAAGCACAGAATGCTTCTTTTAGTGCTTGAACACTTTGCAGACATTGTTTCTATTTTTTTTTTCCTTAATCTAAAATATCTGGCGAGAGAATCAAATTCAGGATGAGTATAAGATATTTTTTAGATGGTGCTGCTTTGCTAATTTTTACAGGAATAAGTTAATATAAAATATTAACGTAATTCCCGATGTCTGTTACAGCTAGCATTAAGAAGGGTCAGTTGCTTTCCTGAGTAGTTTGACAGACTTTACTCACTGTTTTATCCTAGTGAGCTGCCAGATTTGGGATGCCATAATAAGAGTAATGCAATTAGGTTTTCTGCACGTTGTCTGGTTGACTTCTTAATTAAGAGTTTCTTTCCCTTTGGGAATAAGACTAGACAGCCTGTCATTTGCTATTACTAATTCTTCTTAAGATTATCACTGGAGCTTTTTTTGTAATTAGCTGTCTTAGTTGGCTCTTAAATTTTAATAGCCAATTGAAGCTACATTTTAGCCAAGTTCCATATCTAAATTGCATTCAGTCCATTAACAAAGTTGGTTAAAAGGCTCTTAAAACAAAACCAATAGATGGTGGTTAGCACTTCCATATTTGCAGCAGTAGCAGTACCAGCCTCCAATGAACATTCTCAAGAAATGGCACTTCCTTCTAGCAAAGGAAGAGAACAAAGAATGACCAAAATTTGTTTTGGGAGCAAAGGCTGATTATGCAGAATACTTGGAGAAAAAAAATAAAATTGAAGTGCGTCTTTTCTGGAAGAAGGTGGGGGAGATGCAGAAGGGAGAAATTAATGGTTCTGCTCAGACTTGACAGGTTCTGGAAAAGCCAAATAAATGAAGTTATGTTTTTCTCCATTTCAGCTGATAAAAATTATTAGCAAAACCATCTGAAGCACCTTGTGGTGGAATCGTCACCTTGCTGAGTTTAGTTTGTAAAACATCCTGCCAGACATTAAAAAAACTGTAAGCATGCCAGCACATAGGCTCAGAGCACCGCTTCTCTAGTTGATAGACCCTATAATTTTCTTTTATACTGAAGACCATGGCTGGATACCTCAGCCTGCCAAATAATTTAATGTAACATCAGTCTGAATTTTTTATCCCTAATAACACTTGTTTAAATTAGATTTTTCTCCTCTTTTCTTTCTTTAAGGTGTAGACAGGATATTAACAGCCTTTGGATCATCCCGTGACAAATAATGGCTTTCTCAGACTTTTCTGCTTTTTAAAAAATAAATAAATCTTTACTGCTGTGAAGACATCAAATATTAATACCGCTACAGTTTTAATACAGAGTCTACTAGTTGCTGATGAGTTGTTTCAAGGATGGTTTGCAATGTCCTGTATGTGTGATGATAGGTAAGTATCAGTGGCTTCATTGCAGGAGGTGTGAGGCAAACCGCAGATTATGTCTGAATAATCAGTGTGTGTGTATATATATATATATATATATATATATATATATATATATATGCTTTTACCAGCATATATAGTGGGACATCTAAATTAGAGTTTCCAGAGTGCACCACTTCCATTGTTCAATAAGACGTAGAGCTGGAGCTCTTTGAACATGAGTTGGATCCTGTTGCTTGTAGCTGACCTGCAGAATCAAACCGACTGGAAATGCTCTGTGGCAGTAAGTGCCGGTTCCTTCATCTCTCTTGCTGTTCTGGGGGTGCTGGGCTCTCTGTGATGATGCAGTACTCAAAGGGGGAAGGAATCTTATCTGTCTGAAGGTTGATTTTCACGATGTCCTTTCTCACAGGTAGGGAGAAAGCAGATGTGGTGGGATCAACTTCTTTGGAAATTCCTAGAGTCCTAGTTGATCTCATGGATAGCTTTATGCAACCGCATGCTAACTCACATGCATTTCAGTTTTCTTCCCCCATATTTTCAAGACTGAGCAGCTGAAGATTTAGAAAGGTGATTCTATGAATTCTTGCTTCATTTTAGGCCTTCTTTATCTCTATAGATGATATCTCTATAGCAACAGTTTTGGGGTTTTGCATGTTTTGTTGTTTGTTTTTTTTTTTTCCTTTTCTTAAGTGATACATAAAAAAGGGAATATACTATTTCTGTGAAGTGTTTTGCCTGGATGCAGAGTAAGCCGGACAGCTTAGAAAAATGCAGCAGCTCTAATTGGATGCTACAGACTAGTTTTTCTCTGCACTGATGGGCCATGTTTTTAAACATGAAGTCAACCAGCAGTATTGCACTTGTACTTCTTTCTAGTTGTCTGTGTTTCATTTTATCTCAATCCAAACCTGTCTTCTTTCAGACTAGAGCATATCCTGCTCATATAGGCTTTCATGCCAGATTTTAATGCCCTTGCATCTAGGTCTACTGCATACAAATAACTGAAGCATTTTCAAATGGACCTCAAGTTCCACAACTCCTAAGCTGCTGACAAGTGAATCCTGACAGCTTTTTCTCCATCATTGTGAATGCTGCAACAAGTCAAAACTGAGGTTTTGCATTTTCTCAGGGATATCCCAAACAGTGAAAGAGTTGTGGAGGAACTGTTATTTGATGGGAGAAAGATTGCCTCCCGTATTTCTGCCCCTTGTGTTGGAAGGTCAGCTTTCCAACCCTGCAGACCTCAGCTGCTGTGATGGGTTTTCATAAGTATACTCGAAAGAAAAGTGACAAGAGCACAGTGAGACAGCTGTGAAGTGTAGTAGAAGTGAAAAGAAAATAGACGTTTATGAACTTTCCTGAACTAATTCCTTTTGCCAAACCACTCCAGACAGGAAGAAGCTGGCACAGTGGTAATCTGCATCTGCAGCTCCTGAGAGAAGGAAAATGCTTCTTTGGCAAATGGAGCAAGAAACCTAGAAAATTAAGGATTAATATGTTCATTTATAGAGAAGCAGTGAGAACACAGTAAGATGAAATACAACCAAGGAGGATGCATTTAGAAGACAAAAGAGCCCTGGAAGGGAAGGTACTTAGCTTTGTTCAGAATGCAAACTATAACCCGCAGTTCTTGGAACTGGTGAGTTGCACAGCTGAATGTTAAAAGAAATTAGTTCATACCACAAGAAATACACAATCTGTGCCTTGAAAACCTGAAGGTACTTTTCTGCCAGGAGAGGAGTGGAACACTGGATCTACTTGAAAGTAAGTAACCCTCCAGCTAATTTTATCTATCTGCTGCTAAACTTCAACAAAAATAGTTTTATTAATAAACTGAATTCCTTTCTGAAAACAGATATATCTATAAAAAATAAAAATGCCTTTATTCCTGCTTTCTCACTAATCTGTTGTTATGGAATTGTTTCCTTTGGAATGGTGAAGGTGGATCTGCACTAGCACATGTGCAGTCCCTGACTCACTTCTAATAATGCTTGGTGATAGCCATAGCGACAGGTATAGAGCAAACGGCACCACATTCAGAAGACAATATGATGCTGAAAATATCTGGACATGGTCTAACAACTAGTTCCTTTTGTCACCTTTTCCTTATTCGCCAGCCCAGATATTTCCAAGGGGGAAACTTCTGGACCTTTTCTGGTGCTATACAGAGACCTGCCGAATTCACGGCATCTGTGACAAGGGCTACAGCTTTCTCCATGACTTCGTGATGTTGTGCTGCCACTAAAAGGTCATCCATATAATGATACAATAACACAGTAGGCATAGCATTTCAGACAGGACTGAGTATTTTTGCAATGTACCATTGACACATTGTAGGGCTATTTTTCATACCTTGTGGCAGTACAACCCACTGATATCCCTGCAACGGAGCTTGCATGGTGATGCTTGGAATTGACAAGGCAAATTTCGGGGCATCATCTGGATGTAACAGGATACTGAAAAAACAATCTGTAAGATCTATGACAGTTAGATGCCAATGTCGAGGGATCATAGTTGGGGACGGGAGCCCGGGTTGGAGGGCTCCCATATCTTCCATAGCATCATTAATTTTTCTAAGATCATGGAGCAAGCGCCACTTGCCAGTTTGTTTTTTAATAACAAAAACAGGTGAATTCCATGGGCTAGTAGAAGGTACAATGTGTCCTTGGGACAGTGTTTCTGAGACTAAGTTTTGAAGTGCGCGAAGTTTTTCCAAAGGAAGGGGCCATTGATCCACCCAAATAGGAACATCAGTTTTCCAGGTTATTTTTAGGGTATTGCGCACTTCAATGGCCCCATCTAAAAATGTGTACGGATAGACATTCCCCATTGTGACAATATATCACATCCCCACAAAACCATAGGGACAGGCAGCACAAAAGGTTTAACAGAAGCCACACGTCCCTCTGGTCTTTGAATTCGAATTAGTTCCAAACTCTGACGACTGTTACCGGTGCCCCCTATCCCAGCCAGTGTCTGAGAGACATTAGTCAGTGGCCATTGCGGAGGCCATTTGGCTTGAGAAATTACTGTGACATCAGCTTCAGTGTCAATGATCCCATTTAGTGCTATTTGTTGGTCATTGTAAATAAGGGTACACTGATACATAGGTCGCTGTGGAGAAATGGATTGTACCCACAAAATGTGAGGTAACCCTGTGGATCCAAAACCTCCTCTCCTCTGCGGAGGATGATCAGTGATAAGAGAGTTTACCCTTGCTGGAATCAGAATCAATTGCGCTATTCAACTACCCTGAGGTATCGTACAAGGTGGAAATGGAGTCCGTGCCATGATTTTGATTTCGTCCACACTGTCAGAGTCAATAACACCCGGTAAAACAAAGAGACCAGACAATGTTGTGGAAGATCTACCAATTAACAGAGCTTGTGTATCGGGGGGTAATGGTCCTTTGACATTTGTTGATAATAAATGAACCGAGGAATCGAGCAGTGTTACTGTGTGTGAGGTTGCCAGGTCCAGTCCGGCGCTGCCTGAGGTTGCTGGACAGAGACTTGAGGTGTCGGTGCTTCTCTCCGAGGTTGTTGAAATGTCAGCTGTGGCACTTGTGTCTGCGTGCATCGCTGCCCCGCGCTCCGCGGTCGGTTTCCCTGTATCGGTTGTCCCTGGAAGTCATACTTAGGTCAACATCGATTAGCATAATCATGCCCTTTCCGACATTTCGGACAAACTCCAGGACCAGGAGGTTGTTGTCTATTCCCCGCAGCCCTCACAAGACAATTTCTCTTTAGATGACCAGGCTTACCACAACCACAGCAATTCCCCACACCACGCATCGCTACAAAAGCAGCAGCCATAGCTTCAAACTTGTGGTCAACCGTACCGATTCGGTTGCATGCTTCCACCATTTCCACCAGAGCGGGGTTCGGGTTGGGAAGAGACTTCAGTAGCCTTTTACAATCAACATTAGCATTTTCAACAGCTAGTTTTGTTATCAATATATCCCGAGCTTCCGCATTATCTACTTGACGTTCCAAAGCCTGTTTTAGTCTACCAATAAACTGCATATAAGGTTCTCGAGACTCCTGAGTGATGTTAGTAAAGGCTTTTTGTGGCTTTTGTACGTCAGGGACCTGGAAAAAAGCCTTTTTCGCCTCTTCTCTAATTGCCTCGAGAGCCGCACGGGGGCAGTGTTGAGCCTGCGCTACCGGATCAGCACGTGCACCGGTGCCCGTAAGATGCTCTATTGTCAGTGCAGCTGATGCAGCATCATTATGGTTAACGTACGTGAGCAGGAGTGCTTGCAGTCCCCCTCTCCACTGCGACTCCCATAACGTGTACTGAGTCGGGGTTAGCAGCAATCGTGCTAAAGATTTCAAATCATGAGGAGTCATGACATAAGTATCAAACACAGAAGATAACAGACTTATCAAACAGGGAGAAGAAATACCATGTTCCGTAACCGTGCGGCGCAGTTCTTTAACAACCGAAAAAGAAAGAGCCTCCCATCGTGCTCCCCCTGCCTGACCCTGAGAATACAAGACCGGAGCAACTATAGTTTTAGCCATTTCTAGATCCCCCTCCTTTAAGGCTTGTTTCTTTATTTTTGCCCACACATCACGTAGATCAGGAGGGTATAAATCAGGTTCTTGTTCAGGCTCTACCAGTCCTGGGTCAAAGGGGTCTTCTTCTGGTGGATACCCCACTGCATTGACACCCAGGGGTTTAGAGCACTGTGATTTAGAGGCTGATAAGGACAGGGCTATAGGAGCTTGCGACTCCTCCTCCTCTCCTTCCTCTGCCTTTTCTTTTTGCGCTTTCAGAGTCTCAAAAATAACTCTCCATGAAGAGAGCAGACGGTGGGACTCAGTATTGCCTTTTGTCGCAGAATCCCACAATTTCACCCCTGTGTCGTCCCAAAGTTCCCGCGTGAAAATTGTAGTTGCGGTCACTGCAGGCATATTTACTCGCACCCACTTAAGCATTGCTTTAAGGTCATGCCCAGAAATACTTTTCTCATGTTTGTTAGGGAGACTTTTCATAAGCTCATATACGTCTCTTTCTGGGGACGAAACCTGATTCCCCATTACGGATTTCCCACAGCTCACCTCTCAACTCCGGAGGGTGTTCAGGCCGGCCAGCTCCCGCTTCCTTTCAGCGGATCATTCAAAGTTCTGTGGGATCCATTGCATGTTGCTCAGATAGGCGATTCGAGAGTCCCTCCACGTCAGATCCTTCACCGGATCACGTCGGGGTCACCAATTTGCAGTGAATGAAGAGACGGGACGCAGCTTGATGCAAGCAAATGTCCCTTTATTAGTGATTTTCTTACAATTATATACGTTTCTACCTTCTACATATTACACACTGATTGGTTACATCTTAAGCGTAAAAAACACTGATTGGTTGACATTTAAGGCACACCGGTAGAACAATAGGAACTTATTAGTTTACCTTGACATAGCAACAATTTCTATTCGCAGATTAGGAGGTTTCTTTCTAGGCGGCTTTCTTGATTAACAAAGCTACATATCGGCGCCATCCGTTCCCTTATCTGGCTACTTGTTTCTCTGTCCGCCTGGCTGCCTCCTCAGCTGTAGCGGCTCAGGGGTCTGCAGTTAGCTTGTTCCTTGGTTCCCAGGGCTTGTGCCCTGCAAGTTCTAACAAGTCTCTATTCATCAGGCTATCAGTACTTGGACTCCTGTCCTTGAGGCCTTGTCCTACAGGGGAACACAGACAGACAGGCTGATTCTTTGCACCAGCACTCTGCTGCCTCTTGGCAGGGTTCTTTGTGTGACTTTGTGGGTGATGCAAGGTGAGGGGGTCGCTCTGAGCCAGCTGGCGTTTCCGCACCAGGCCAGAGGCGCAGGATCCCTTTGGGCACAGCTGTTCTCTCATCTTGCGTTCGCTGCTTAGATTTAGTTTAATGCCCTGTCCTATCCTCAAACAGCGTGGCTGTAGCAAACTAGAGAGGAAATGCCCTGCGGTCCCTGGCTCCCTGAGCTTGTGAAATGATCTGTTGCTTTGGGGAGGGACTGAGAAATGGTTTTACGTCATTCGTATGGAAGGTTAAAATGGTGTTGGCCTAGGGCAGTTCTCCATACTGCCCAAGTGACATAAGAGCTTAATCTCACCGAGGTAGGCTTTGCAGAGGACGCTGCTTCCTTTAAAATGCGATTTATTAGTATGAATTAGCATTCATTTTGGGTGTGGAAGTAAATTGGTTCCCATGAAGGGCAAATTGCTGCTCTTCAACTAGAGAGAAGCAGCAGAGCAACAGATGAACATCACCCCAAATAGAAGTAGGGTGAGATAACTCCCAGGAGCACTCATGTCCAGTACTTTGTCCCTTGTCTTGCCCTTGAACTGGTGAGTGTGTGGCATTAGGGAGCTGTGCCAGCAAGGTCCTCTGCACAGCTGCAGCGACACCCTGGCGGTTTCTGCCAAACTGGGTTTTGTGCTCCTTGCAGGGCATTGGGGGAGGGATGTGGGCCGCTTGGTGAGGAGCACATGGGGATTATACAGCAGAACCAGAACGTTGTACAAATCAGACTTTTTGTCTCATACTTGATGGAGTGTGAGTCAGCAAAGTCCCGCAGTGCTGTCGCTCAGCTAGAAATGCATCAGTAGCATGGTCAGGATGTGCAGAGCACCTTGCAAAGCCCTTGGCCAAGAGGCAGGCTTTGGGAAATGGTTCTGTAAAGCCACCTGCGCTGGGCTTGCAGTTGCTTGCCTGCAGAGTATCTGTGTGTTAGTTGTGGAAGGCTCAGGAGTGCTGCCTTTGAACAACCTCTACATCCCTGATGCTGCATGATCCACAGGGACTGTGGGTAACCCAGTGAACTGGGATGCGGGTCTTCCTGATGGGGAGTTGGTTTGTATAATTCTCTTGCTTTGAATCTGTTCTTCCCTGGAGTAAGTCTGACTTCAGTGAAGTCACTCCTGATTGAAAGGAGTAAAATTGTGGCTAAGCCCTAAGTAATAGGGCCATGTGAGTTGTTAGTGGCTGAAATGCCACGTAGCCCTTTCTTGGAAAATGAGCAGTTTCCTACTGTCTCGCAGTCATTTGGGAACGTGCCACGTGCTCGGACTGTCAGAAAAGAAATAGCTGGTGTGCCTCTTGGTTTATTGGTGTTATAAATGAACTGCTAATTTTTCTGCTGGGCAACATTTCCAATTTGTTACTCTTACTGCTTCTGATTTGCACGTTTCTGTTTTATGGCTCCAGTTGTACAGCGTGGGTGTTCTCGTGCCAGCCCCTGTTCCCATGTGTTCTTGCGTTATGGTCTGACGGCCTCTGCTGAATTGGGAACCATTGTGGCACTGACCGGCAGATAAACAACAGACAGAAATACTTCCATTTGTGTGTCCCACAGGCTTATTAATAGTTTATTGTAAAGGAAGAAGGAAGTAAGAAGCACATAAAAACATAGCACAGCCTATACTGTGTTGTCCTCTTGCTCTTTTCACTGTAGCAGTGCACTGTTTTCAGGCAATGCAAGTTCAGTCTGTGAGGTTTGTGAAATTCATTGCTGATGCTCCGTGGAGACTGAATTAATGCTCATTGATTACTATGGAATACGACAGGACAGCGAGTTATTGCATTACTGAAATGAAGTCCTTTAAAAGTCAGCCCAGCCCTGTTAGATGTTTTGTTGTGCACAGAAGCTATTCCACAAATACTTTTAAGATGGCTCGTGTGGGGAGGAAAGGGGCAGAAGACCAAGGCAAATGGCCCGGCGCCACATGAACGTGAAGCCAAGTGACTCATTTCAAAGACTCCTGCGAACCGGCGGCTGAGGGGGGCAGGCGCAGGGGCACTCCCTCTGCTGCAAACACATCTTCATCCTCCGGTCTCTCCTGTCTTGTGATGGCCCTTATTTTCCAGCCTTTCTGATATCAGGGTTTCAGCGGGAGCTTTCCCTGCTTGGCTTGCCGTGTTACCTCATGCTACAAGGATCTTTTCTGTGCAGGTTGGCTGCTGCAAGGAGTTCAGTGAAGCGTTTGGGATAGGTTATGCAGGGAAACTGACATCTGAGTTTGGGGTTCTGGGCAGTTAGGGTTGATATTGCTGTGACAGTAATTACTGTTAGCCTGAGTTTACAAAGAGCCTGAAACAACACCGAAGACGAGCAGCTGCTTCAGTCTCAGTGGGTGCCAGTTCAGATGCCAGTGGTGATACCTGGAAGGCCAGAGCTTGTAATTTACTGCTTGTCACAGGGGAGCACGAGAAGGGGAACCATCGTACGACTGTCTGTATCTTCCTTGAAATTGAGAGGGGAGTTGTATGAAGGATGAAGTCGTATTTGCATGAAAACCTATAGCTTGAAGCTGTGTCTAAACACAACAAACTTTAAAGCATAGATGGGATGCAACCCCTCTGTCATCCAGGCACGTTTATTTAGAAACCTGGTCTTAAACAGTCTGCTAAGGGTTTGCAGTTGCAAAGCAGAACAACATTTTGCACCGGTCTCAACTGTGCCCCTAGGCTGCAAGCAAGTGCGTAGCAGAGTTAGCGCCCTGGTAACACGAGGCAGTGCTGCAGTAGAGACTTTGCAACCTCTTACCCCCAAGGGAGGGCAATTCAGCTTTCAAAAGCTTAAGGGACCATGGGTTCACAGCGGCACAAACAGCCAGCTTCTGCCTAGCACCCCCCTGCCTTGGCTTTCCCCCTGTTTGGGCTGACGCTGCATTCAGCCTGGTGCAAGGTCCCACTTTGGTGGGGTGGTAGAGCGTGGCTGAAGGGTCAGCCCGCTCTGAAGTGCTGAGTCAAGCCTTGCACGGGATGCCATGTCCCCCAGTGTCCCTGGAGAGGGGGCTTGGAGCATAATGTGCATCTGCAGGAATGGCGAGAGGCATCTTTCTCTCTCAAGGTCGTGGTTGTCTCTGTGAAACCAAATCCTTCCTGCTTTAGCCTTGCCCTCAGGTCCCTGGAGAAGAATTCCCTTTCCTTGTGCATTGCTGTGCAGGTGGTCCCAGTGCCCCTCACCAGCAACGGAGCTGGGAAGGCTGCCTGTGCTTGCTTTTGGGGGGGATTTATTTCTTGGGCTCTTAATTGCGTTGCTGTTGATCCATTTGCTCCTTAGCAATGACAACGACTGACAATTACTTCCTTTTACTTCCTTCAAGTAGCTCCAGTTGTTGAAGTTCCTTTTTTCTTTATCCTCCTGCTGATCTGAACTTGCATCCTCCCCTGCCTACCCGGCACCTGAAAGAGGGAGCTAAGTAAATATGGCATGCCAAGACTTAATAAGGCAGGTAGCTTTCAATTGGCTTTGCAATGCCTTTGTTACAGTAGTGTGGCCAAAAGAACAACAACAACAACAAAAGCAAATAACATTCTTCATTTGCTAATGAGTTTCTGAGGATCGAAACAGTGCAGGACGTGAAGTACCCAGATAACAGGTGCTTTAAATTCATATGGGCTGCCCATAGCTTTTATTTTAGAGGGCTTAGCTGCAAGATTGAGTACAAAATTGCCAATTCAGAATGACTTGCTGAAGGTGAAACGCTTTCCTGAAATGTGGTATTAAATCATGCAGGTTGCTTGCTGCAGTTCCCTTCCTAGTGTTTTACCTTCCAAATAGGAAAAGCAAAAGCCCTTGTGCAGTTTCTAGGGTGAATATTTGAGATGTCTAGAAAAAGAGATTATTTTTTTTGTCTTGGATGGGGCAGCATCTGTGTTGACAACCTTAAACCCCAGCTGAGCAGGTGGTAGGCAAGGTGCTGGGTGGCGGGTGAGGCGCTGGCTATCAGCGCCTGTGTTAGAGCAATAGGTACGTGTCTGTGCCTGGGCTGGCTGCCTTAGGGCCCTTCCAGGAGGGGATGGGGATGGGAGCAGAAATCCCAGCTGTGGAGGAGTCTGGATCAGTTCTGCTGAAGGGAGTTTGCTGCTGTATGCAATTCCTAAATCAAAGTGCTTGCTGCTTCAACAATGATAAAAATATCAAATTAATTAAAAGCACTGAGGAAAACATCAGGGCAGCCAGTGAGTGATGAGAAGCAGAGCTTTTATCAGCTCATCAACAAGAGCGCTGCTGGGGGTGATGGCTCCTGGCCCTATGGCAGCAGTTTTACCACTGATTTCAGTGGGGGCAAGGTGATAGTTCCAGCACAGCGACGCCACGCCATACATCTGGAGACTGCTCTGCTCATCTCTACAGTAACATGATTTTGGTAATTTGATTTGCCTTCCTGCTGCTAAACACCAGACAGCCAGGATGGGGGGGGGGATTGCCTGGCTCTGTTCTGCAGAAGGCAGTGGCTGGGACTGCACAGCCGGCTTTGCTCTGGTGGGGTGTCTGAGTGTCCCCCGTGTGCAGCTCCCGATGCCGCCTGCCTGGGGTGGGTGTGCTAACCAGGCACCCCGTCACTTACTCCTCTAGAACAGACCTTACAGAGGGGTGTGATTAAGGCATCAGCCAGAGCTGTCTCTGTGTCCCCTGGGGCTGGGGTGAGATGTAAAGGGAAACGGAGTTCAGACACAGGAAGAACTAACACCCTTTAACTCTAGCGCAGAGCTGGCGTAGGCTGCTGAGGGCAGGGGTGGAACTGTTAGCGCTTTTAAGTACTTGTAAAACCTCTTGCAAAAACAGTTTGGGTCTGGAGCTGAGCCAGCTCTGGTGTGGGGAGATGGATCAGGTGGCTTTTGAAGGGTGCGTGTCCCCAGCCTTGGCCCTATAACACTGTGAGAAGGGGCAGGAAATACACCCGTACCCTACACTGCCCTGACGCTGCCGCAATTGTCTAATTCCGTACGTCACCAGCTTGTGAAGTATTTCACCAAAGACTGACCGTTGCTCATGTGTGTGGTGAAGTCCTTTTGAAAGTGTACCTGAGCATCCCCTGCTGAGCTTCAACGAGGTCGCCGCGTTGCTGGCATTGGAGTTAGTGCTGTGGCACAGCTGGGTTCTCAGTGGTGCTTCCAATAGTCTGCGGTGGCGATTGAAGCAGGTTCCATTAGTGCTGTGATCCCTTGCACGAAGAGACTGTTCTGGTGTCTCAGAATCAAAGCATCAGATAATTGTGGTGCTGCCAGCTTGCTGCGAAAGCAGGTGAATCAATGGGGTTGTTTCTTCTTTGCAAGTTAACGACCCTGTGCAAGTCATGCTACTGGAATGAAAGCTCATGAAGGTAAAAAGTACTATTGTATTACTGAATGCTACTGCAACAGTCCTAGAAAACAGCAGTTTTCCTTCTGCCATGGGGAAAGTACTAAAAGCATTGTGCTGAGATTGTTTCTTTCCCTGCAGGTTTATTTCCACGAGCTCATCTGCATCACAGAAAGGGAGAAGTTTGTTGTGCCTATCCGAGCTATAGGTGCCCGAGCTATCCTGGACTTCCCCGACCAGGTGAACTTCTCAGCCTGTCCAGTCAAGTACAGCACCCAGAAAACACTGCTGGTTCGCAACATTGGTAACCGGGCGGCCCGCTACTGCATCAGCACGCAGAGGTAGGGAGCTCATCTCTTTTTGCGCAAAACACTGTGGTGTGATAATATAGCTGGGAAACAGCGACAAAAAGGAACCAGAGCATGTGAGCTGCCATGCTGCTGCCGTGGCTGGAGATGGGCAGGGCACGTGGGTTTTGCTGTTGATTATAGTGTTTGAAGCATGGCGCAACCTCTGCTAAAACTCTGCAAGCTGCAGAGTGGAGTTTTATAGTGCAATGGTGTCTTCAGTGCACAGCCGTGCAAGGCTGATTCTGTTAGATTGAAAGAGCAATTGTAAGAAGGCAGCTGGACTGCCCTTGGGCTGTGGAAGATCCTGTGGGGCAGACGACAGCTCTAGGAGCTCAGTTCCTGCAGACCAAGGGCAGTGTTAAGAAATGGGCAAGCTCTGAGCTGGTGGAAGAGACATTTAAGAATTTATCAGCAGCTTTATCAGCAGTTTGTCTAGAGTAGCAAGTGCAATCAGAGATGATAGATCAAAGCAATTGGTATTGAGACCCCGACAAAAACCCTGTGGGGTCCAGAACCTGGTTTTCCAGTAGGTTTGATCTGGTCCCTGGGATCCAATATTCTTCATTAGAATGAGCTCTTAAGTGGAGATGAGCTGGCAGCAGCTTCAAAACTGCACTTTAGCCCCAAAGCAGAATGCCAATGGGCGCACAGACAAAAGGTGCAGCAAATACCTGGTGCGTGGGTTGGGAGCCTCTTGTAGAGCTTTGTCTCTCTCAGATCTCCTGGAAAGTGCTCTAGCACTTTGTAGTAGCTACCGGCAACCTCCTTGATCTTCAGTACCTTCTGAAATGGGTATGTGGCCCTGTTGGCCAAATATACGCGTTCCTTGGGAGGCCACAAGCACGTGGTATTTCAGCAGTCTCCTGGTCAAGCGCCCGATGTGTGCTGTGTTGTGGACAGCCTGTACCGTTCCTGTTGGTCTCAGAAGACAGTCACTGTTTTTCCAGTTTGCTGAACTGGAGGAGGTAATGCATTTTGGCCACTGCACCTGCAAGGAAACCAGTTCAGCTGGCTGGTAGTTAGCTCCGAGTTGCTTGGTCCCAGAGGTCTTGGTGCAGGAGCTGAGGTCCAGAATGCAGCAAAGACGTGCCGTCTGCCTTAGTGCACCTGAGTTGCTTCAGTTTCTTCCCCAGGAAAACAGGGGTCAAGAGAAGGCTCTTTCTCTTTCTCCTGGGAAGCGTGAAGGTCCAAGAGGCTCCTACCAAAGCCTGGCAAGGCCATGGAAGCAGGCTTCCAGGGTGCTATTCAAGCAGGCTGCTGCTTTTCACTGTGGAAATACGTAGGCAGGAACTTGTAAATCCCTGTACAGCTTCCCTCTGGGATTTCCAGATCTAGTTGTCACCACCAAAACAAGTACCCAGTCGTGTCTGGCATCTCTTGGCAACGTCCTTGCCAACTCTTCTATTGAGTGATCCAGCTTATGTTGAATCCTGCTTGATACGATTTTTATGCTGAAGTTCAGCAATTGAATGTTTCAGTCCTGATTTGCAACAAAGGGATGGGAAGCGTTACGAAAGCTTTATTTCAAACTACACAAGAAAGTACAATTCTGAATAACTGGATTGCATGTGCGCAGAGATCAAAAGCTGGTAAGATTTCCCATGACAGCCAAAGGCATCAGTCATCTCTTCCATTTTGTTATGAACTTTTGAAAGCCAGTTTGAAATTTCAAACTGATGATCTTTGAATATAAGCAGCGTTTTACTTTTTTATTCTAATTAGGTCACCCCCACTTTCATTCAGATTTCTTTTTAAATACTCTGAGGTTCCTGTCTTTTTGCTCGGGGTTTTTTTGGTTTGGCGTTTGTGTTTTTTTTTGGCTTTAAGTGTTCAGCAAAATGTCATAATGAATTCCTCATTGGGAACTTTCTTAAAGGTTGAGTTCCTCTAATGCCTGTCTGTCTACCATCTGCCTATATATATGCACAGGTGTATAGGAAATATTGGAAATTTGGGGAACATGTGAAATGGAATTGGGCTGCTGGAGAAGATAAAATCATAGAATAACTTTGGAAGAGACCTCTGGAGATCATCTGAGCAAACACAGTGCTCAAAGCAAGTGTCAAAGTTTGATCAGGTGTGCACACAACACGAAAAGTAAGACCAAGTGATACCAACCTTCGTCTTTCCTCCTCCAGGCTGTGCAAAGCCCTTTATCCCAGCATCTCCTTGTACGTCCTGTGCTGCAGCCCCTAAGCTCCCTTTCCGTAGAAAGGCTTTTGTGCCCACCAGCCTGTACTGCCAGGGATTCTTCCATCCCAAATACAGGTGTTTGCATTTCCCATCCCTCGGCTGCATGCAGTTCTGCTGTGTCCCAGTGAATAGCAGCCCAGCAGTCCGGTATCTCGACTGTACTCCCCCAAGCTTGCCTGGAAGCAGATCTCAGTGCAGCACTGCCTTTTCCTGATGTTACATTGTGCTGTGCTGTGCTACGGGGTTAGAGAGGATCTGTCTGAGAAGCTCCATTTAGGAATGTCCCATCAAGCTCTGGAAGCTCAGGAAAGGATCCTACATGGCACAGTGCTAGGAGCCGCCTTGCATCCCTCCCTGCAGTACCCATTATACTACATGGAGGCGTGGGATTGGAGAGTTACCATGGGATGTACAGGGATGTGACAACAGAGCCTATGTGCAGGGAAGGAGGGAAAGAGAGAGCTTGTCAGATGCTGGCTCTGTGCAGGATTTTTTCAGTATGGAGATGGAGTCTTGGATGCTTTGACCTAACAGACTGTGTTTACTGGAATGGTTACAGTGCTCGACTTTGGCTTTTATACCATTACCAAAAAACTCTGTATGCCAAGATTAAATGATCTTTGGGTTTTTTTTCCTGCAATAGGTCTTAGTTGACAGATGAGGCAATTCAAAGCAGTAATTTTACTGTCGGTCTTGGGGTGGGAGACAGCTTTTAATGAAATCAATTCTCACAAACTCAGATGATTTATAATGCAAATTAAGGCACCAGTGGACTAAAGGGTTGTGGTTGTAGAAGAGAAACATACCATGGGACGAAGTATGTTGCAGCCTCCTTGCACACTGCACTGACTAAACGTATGCTTGCAGGAGAAAAGGTAGTCGGGAAATCCTGAGCCACAGAATTGTCAGCGTTGTTCACTTGTCAGTTGTGTTTCTGACTTGTCAGGAGTATTTTGCCAGTGGTATCCTCATGGGATTTAACTTTTGCCCAGCTTTGTCAAGATGGGGAGCTGATGCCTGGTGAAAGCAAGCAAGATGTAAACACCAAGACAGATCACAATGAAATTGCTTACTAATCTGGTGGTGTTCCCTTTCTGAAGGGCAATTACGGGCAAGATCTCAGCAGGTTGTGCTGGGAAGGTCTCCCTCAGATTGGTGCAGCTAGAGAGTTTATACAAGCCGGGGATTGCAAGGCACCGCTGGGAGATCTGGACCTGTGACAGTTTAGATGTTGTACAACAAAGCAAACGTACAAGTGCACATAGTTAAAAAGGATGTCAGAAGAAGAGCTATTAATAAACCTCCAAACCTTATCTTTCCTGTCGTTTCAGGAGCAGTAGTGATTCACTAACAGGGTAGGTCTAACAGGACAAGAATTATCCTAAAGAACAGCTCACAATTAATGGCTAAAAGGCCAGTTTAGCCTGCCAGCTTCATCTCTTGGCAGTGGCTTTCATGTGGCTATTAGTGTGTCAGGGACGTTTCCTTAGCATCTCTTATCTGTAGGCTGCAGGGAACAGCTTAGTGACATGGACTGAAGTTCAGAGTTGAGGTTAAGCATGGAGCTTACATCCCTCTGGGTCTTGGAGAACCAGGTCTACGTGAGGGATAACAAGCTCCTGCTACAGCAGGAACCAAGTTGTCCTGTGGGTACAGCATGGGGTGGGAGGCAGGAGGTGCAGCGTCTGACTTGCGCTCTGTTTCTCAGTCCTGAGAATGAGTCCTGACCTCGGTGGGATCCTCTTCTCTGGTAATTTGAAGATGTGAAGGTATCTACTTTCTCGGGCATCCCCGAAGTCATCCTCGGGAGTGTCATTCCCATCCCAGCTATCTGAGGGCAGGGGTATGCAGACAAGGGGATGGAGTAGGAAGGGGATGGGATGGGAGGTAGTGCTGAAGTGTGGCCCTTAACCAGCAACTTTTCTGTTCCGGCAATGTTTCTGGTAAAAACAACAAAATAAAAGAGGTGGGGGGCAATTTTTCTGTGCCTTTCCCCCAGCAGGCAGTGATGCCAGCCAAGCACCAGCAGAGCCCTGCCCAGTATAACCAGGCACAACCCCCAGTGCAGGTGCAGGGCCATGGAGAGCAGTCCGGTTCTGAGGCTGGCTGCACCTTGGCTTTCCTCCTCCCTCTCAAAAGTCTCAGGTCCAGCACGTGAACATTGCAGGCCCGGTGCTTCCCCATTAGTCACTGGTGATGTTCTTGCCAGTTGTAATGGGAGCAGGTCAGGCAGGATTGCAGCAATATCTCCTTAATGAGCAGGAACTCCAGCAATTTCATCAGCTGTCACTACTTACATGAACGAAGCTCAGCGTGCACATGGCTCCAGTTTTTCACATTATTTTTGTGGGCTGCATTCCCCAATCACTGGGAAACTCTGCAGAACATATTTTTAAGGTTAATTGACCACCAGCAAAGTGCTAAACCAAATAACTTTTGCTTTCTAAGTGAGGCTGTACAAGAGCCACAAAGCCCAGCTGCTGTTGTGCAGAAACATGTTGCATCTGACTTTTCCCTGCGCATTAAAGGACTGAATTATGTGTCTGTCAGCTGAGAGCTGTTTACCTGGCCACAAATCATAATTGCTCTTGTTAAATCCAAAGTACACCAACACCTTTTCATCATTATTTCCAACGCATTGCACAGAATTTCTCTAGTAGGCCAAGCAAACAGTTACCAAGCCTGGATCACAACCCAGAGCCCCAGACTGCATTGCTTGTGAATACACTGAAAACCTCCTGTTAAAGGTGCCTTGAAATGCTCCTGCTAATGGTGCTTCATTTAGCTAGAGATTTAATTGTTCAGGCTGTAAATGGGTACTCCTTTTGTGTCTTGTTTTCTTGTTTCTGTATCACTCTAATGTGCCTTTGCACTCCTACAGATTTTTCTTGGCTTAGAGCAGCTTTCATTGAAACACTGATAAAATGTGCCCTTTCTTAGGCAAAACCAGGATGCTTTCAAGGTAAAAAAAAAAAAATAGATTAATTCTGCCAATTAGAGTTTAATTATTTTCTGTTCTTCAAGAATAAACTTCTGTTCTCCCTGTCTGATTTCCAGGCTGCAATCTCACTGGGACAGGTATCACCTTGACATTTGCATCTCTTGAGGTGTATAGGTGGCAGGAAAAGACGGATTCCTGAGGAACTCAGTGTCAAGCTGTGCATGCAAATAACTCTTGCCATCTCTGTGCCCTTCAAAAACCCTCCTCCGATCGTACCGCTAGCAGTCAGACTCTTGAGCCTTGCTGCAGAGAACTGGGTGCAGGGTATGGGGGAGATGAGGTCATTTTATAGCTTAGGATCTTTATAGCTTAGGCTGGAGCTCTTCAGGAGTTGGGTCGGTGACTCAGTTCCTGGCCCTGTATGTTCTCTTTTTCTGCTGCTGACTGTGGTTTCTTGGCCCCTTGCTAATACAGGTGAGCTGGAGTGAGCTAGACGGCAGAAGGAGCGTAGTCCCCAAATGTCCCACAGTAATCCTGATGTGCCTCTCCGTGTTGCAGCCCTTTCTCTGTTGATCGCTCTGCTGGGACTCTTGGGATTGGCGATGCCGTGCAAGTAACAATGGACTTCCACCCACAGAAGACTGGTGATTATTCCAGACCCCTGACAGTTCACTACGACACAGGTAAGGTCTGGGCACTGCATGGTGCCCAGTCTCTGCATCCTTCAAAACAGAGACCTTTCAAAGCAGAAAAATGTGAAGCTTGCTTTGCAGACTACTTCTAAAAGCTTGTATTTCAAAACCTCAGTATGTTTTGGTGCTTAAGTGAGCAGGTAAGGGACAAAGGCTGAGTGTGCCCTTGTTCTGTGTGGCTGTGTGCCGGCCTCTCCCTGGGGTATGCTGGTGTCGGATGGGTGCTCTCCACCCAGCCCCCCCATGACTGTCATCTACCATCATTCCCTGTTGTCCTGGTCACCTTAACTCCCTCTCCAGGTGTATCTCCCCTGTCCCGGCTTTGCCTCAAAGAAAAGTGACAAATAGTTGGTGTTTAGGGGGGCTTTTAAAGTGCATCCCCTCAGCAGGAATGAGGTTTTTTGGAATCTGTTGCAGAATGGCTGTGTGATCACGGCCATGACTCCCTTAAAGATCTTTGTGAAACAAAGTTAGCGTAAGTTAGCTGAAGCAGGCCTTGCAGCTGTGCTGAGGCATGCTGATAAGGAAGCTGAGAAAAACACTGACCTTGTGCCTAATGTTGTAAATAACTTTGAGGAATTCGCGTAGACAAGAGAGAAAAAAATATATGTAGCTAGCTATCCGCTGTAACCGCAAGTAGGAGGACGTATGAACATGTAACCCTTTAGAGCTTAGCCAATTAGCAGATGATTTGTAGGCATAAAATTAACTGGAACTGTATATAAGACATAATTGCGCCGTAATAAATCGAAGCTTGCTTTATCACTCACATTGAGTCGGCTGCTTGCTTCCCCTCTCTCGTCGCAAGTGGTGCCCGAACAGGGACCCCCCATCCTTGTTCTCCACCGGACAGCGGGGACGGAGAAGCACTGGTAGCAGCGACCAGGGAGCGAAGATCGACTGATGCAGGCATCGTAACTCGATCCGTGTTTGAACCGACGACTAATCAAGGAAAGGTTCGCCGTCCGTGAGTGTCTACCCAGAGAAAAGGCTGCATCTTAATCAAGGAAAAGGACTGTTTTAAGCGCGCTATGGAAAAAGAGGTAGCACTTTTACAATGCTTTTTAGAAAAGCGGGGAGTAGGCCCTTTAAAAGATCTGGCCAGGTTAATTACTATGGGAAAAGCGAAAGGGTTTTTTACAGACCCCGAAAAAATGTTTGAAGTAGAGGAGTGGCGTGCATTTAGGGACTGCTTGTGGGACTTAGTTATAGATGACGATAAGGCAGCAAAAGAATTTATGAAATCATGGCGTGAAGTAACTAATTGTGTAAAAAGATATCAAGCAGAAAAGCGCCTTGCTGTGGCAGTAACAAGCCGACTTGCAAGCGCAGATCCTAATGCAGGAAAAATTATGCCATGTGAAAATCACATTCCAATACCCCCTTTATCACAAACAGTGCTCTCTGTACCACCTATAGAGCCCACTGTACCACCTATAGACCCTTCGTGTCCTTCGCCCCCCCCCCCCCCCCCTTTTTCGGCGCAGTAGCCTCAGAGGGGCCAGAGGGCGGGGACACATCTGACGAAAGTGCTGCTGAGGAAGAAAATAGCAGTGGGCAGTCAATAAAAAATTTAAAAAAAAAAAAAAAAAAAAAAAGGAACAAAAAAAAAAATACAGTAAAGAAACTGGTGCGTTCTACGCACATTAATTGGCAAAAAATAGCACAAGAAGCGGCTGCTCAGGGAATATTTGATATTGCTGATCAAGTCAACCCCCTACAAGCTTTCCCTGTAACGTATCAGATGAATGCTGCTAACCAAAGACGGGGAACCCGGGAGGCTTTGATTGGAAAATATTAAGTCAGTTACGTAGTACAGTGAATGAGTCAGGCCTCCACAGTGAGCCCACCAGATACACCTAACTTTATGAAAGGGCCGTTATTGCGCCAATGTATTTTGGAGAATAGTAACAGTGACACCAAAGGCATTTTAGTAACCCTGCCCTTAGATTCTTCTGTAGAAACAATGCTAGAGCGAATGAGTCGGGTGCCAGTAGGTCAGCAAGCCTTGCTAGTGGAAGCAATCCAAGCAGTAGGGAGAGATTTAGTGCAAGCCCAAAGTCAGGCATTTGCAGCGCTTGCGCCTCTGCGCCCCCCTGGGGCTACCGCGCCCCCGAAGCCAGTGACCACCACGCGCCGAGACTTCCTCTGCTATCGATGCGGGAAGCCAGGACATACCCGTGACCGATGTCGACAACGTCAAGTGTGGTGCCGAAATTGTCAGCAAGGAACCCACAAGACCAACGTCTGTCGGCAGACGGGAAACGAGAAACCGAGCGCGAGGAGCCACAGCGCATCGACCCCAATCGCGACTCCTGTCACCTTCACGACACCCCCTCCAGGAGACATGACCAACTCTTATCGACAGACACCGTGTTACAACCCGCCACCCGAGGGAGCCTCGGCCTGGACCTGGCAACAGCAGTAGATACAACATTAATTGACAGCCGAACACAAAAAATTGCAACTCGTGTCCGAGGACCTCTGATAATTAATGGACAAAGTTATGGTGCTCTATTATTAGGGCAGTCTTCTGGTAGTTTAAAAGGGCTGTTGTAAAGTGTGTTGCTTATAGTAATAATTGTTAGCATTGCACTCGTATGTTTAAGCTGTGCTCTCTCTTGTATTCGAAAATTACTCGAGCGTGTAACTGCACAAGTTTTGCTTGCGCAAAGAGAAAAAGGGGGAAATGTTGCAGAATGGCTGTGTGATCACGGCCATGACTCCCTTAAAGATCTTTGTGAAACAAAGTTAGCGTAAGTTAGCTGAAGCAGGCCTTGCAGCTGTGCTGAGGCATGCTGATAAGGAAGCTGAGAAAAACACTGACCTTGTGCCTAATGTTGTAAATAACTTTGAGGAATTCGCGTAGACAAGAGAGAAAAAAATATATGTAGCTAGCTATCCGCTGTAACCGCAAATAGGAGGACGTATGAAAATGTAACCCTTTAGAGCTTAGCCAATTAGCAGATGATTTGTAGGCATAAAATTAACTGGAACTGTATATAAGACATAATTGCGCCGTAATAAATTGAAGCTTGCTTTATCACTCACATTGAGTCGGCTGCTTGCTTCCCCTCGCTCGTCGCAGGAATCTGGTTTTGCTGGGAGTTGCTGAGTCGGAGGCGGGAGGAACCTTGATTCTCCGTTACGGTGTGCATATGCACGTGTGAAGCTTCATTCCTTGGCGGTGCTATGTTTGAAGCGCAACGTGGGAATGCGTGCCTCTGTCAGACTCGCTGCAACGCCACTGTCTCTTACACATCTGTCCCCTGCACTGCTTCTACATTGTTTTGCTACAGACCATTGTTCTTTCTTTTTGCCCTCTACCCACCTGCATCCCACAGCTCACGACATCAGGACTAATGCAGCCAGGACTTGAGGGCTCTTGGGATATGGGAGGAAGAGCTCGCTGCCTCCTGAGATAGGTGTAAAATTTATATTAGGCTAGGAGAAGCCAAGATCAGGCCACAGAAACACCATCAGCTTTAAGCTTCACTCAAGAGTAAGTGGGGAATATCTTTAGGAAAAGGCGTCATGTTAAAATGCTTCTGTCGGCCTTGGCTCAGCAGGGGTACGTTGTGGTGCCGAACGAGACGCTTCCTCAGTTGCATGAAGGCACTTGGCGTGTGTTTCCTCTCGCCTGAGAGGGAGGTTTGGTTTGTCCCTGTTCCTCAGCGTTGGTCCTTGGAAGCGTGGTGTCCTAACCGAGGTGATACTGTGTGCTGCTTTAGCCCGGCAAAGAGCATTTTAGTTGTCTTGGGTTTGTGGAAGTTACAAATGCTCCTGTATCTTCCAAACGCTTATGTAGCCTTACGACTTATTTCAGCTTTGTCTAATGTTTTCCAGTTATTGACATATTCACGGAGAATGGTTTATGCTCACTCAGAGGAGCTTATTGTTTTGGGTAACAGTTTCTAGGAAGAATAAATGAAATATCAGCTAGGGGAGCACAAAAAAGTGCCTTATTTGTATGCCTATACAGAATCTATAGGATGAAATTGAGAGGGCTAGAATTTCTCTGGGGCAGATGAGCAGTGACAGTGGAGACTAGGGCCGTAGGGTTTATACTTTGTGACGGAACAGAGTGAGTAAATAATTAGGGCCAGGATCTTTGTGGCTTGCTTTGAAAAACCTGAGAGTCTTGTTCTTACTGAAACAGCTGGTTCCTCCATAGTCAATCTTTGCAAAAGTGATTTGTGTGGGTAGGCCACTGAGATAAACTCTCTGCTGGCTCTGAGATGGGTGATTTCCCAGGAACATGTGCAGCTCCCTGGGAGAAGAACCCAGGATTTCATTCCTGCCTGCCAGTACAATGTGGCAGTTATTTTGAAATAAACTACGAATTGCGAAGGAGAGCAAGGGGATAATGAAGGGATTATCTCTCAGGCTTTGAAGCACACAGGTAAGTGAAAGGCTGCTGAGATTAATTGCTAAAGTGAAGCAGAAACGTGTAATCAATCAGTCTTTCGAGGTGTGGTGCAGAGCTTATTGCAGGAGTAGTGCAGAGCACCAGACAGCGTTCCCTGACCTCGCGCGGCGAGCCCTGGCTAATGTGTCCGGCACCACGGCAGGCTCCCTGTGACGCGCGTACAGAAAGCAGCCGGGTTGCTCTTTCAGAGCCACCAACAGAGTGTTTATTAAGAAACAGAAGTGCTAAGAGCAAAACAGCAGTTTGAGGTGTTGGGAGGCGTTTCCCTCGCTTTGCTGTGTATCGGTACTGACTTGCTCGCAGGCAGCAGTAGTTCTCAATGGATCACACCCTTCTTAGGGTGACTTACGCAGGATCAGGTGAACATTGCTTAAATTTCTGCTGAAGCTGGGTCAGATCTGTCCCTAGCATTGCTTAAGCAAGCATGGAGCTCTTCCATGTGAACAAGTCACAATTTTTCCCTTAGCGTATGATTTGGTTGCTTTAAATTGTGTGTCCTTTGGGCTGCTTAGGAGCACAGGTACTGTCCCCTGGATAGACTGTGTGTGTGGTGGCGGTTCTGTTGCTACAAATTTATGGATGAGTGTGGAGAAAATGTTTGCTGCTACGAGCGTAATGATTTACAATGAAAACTTGTCCTTCAGTGCTTTACATGCCTAAACTCCTTCTTTTCACCTGTGTACATGTGTCTGGGTGTGAAAAATCCCAGCTCGTACTGAAATGAGGGTGACTTGGGATGTTCTGGGCTCCAGCATATCCCTGCCCAGCACCTTAACATCAGATTATGGTACTTGAAAGGGTTTCTGAAACCTGCGTGCGAAGCACTCGTACAGGTTTGGAAAAGGTTTCAATTCCACTGAAAGTCCTGTTGGTCACTTGGCCTTTCCCAGATGACGTTCAGCCCACCCTGTGTGGACTGTGTGGATGTGGGAAAATAAGTTTATGGAGGTAAGTCCTGGTCTCAACCAAGTCAGTATTCATAAAGTTTCGATATTCTTTCAGCTGTCAAGTCCTGCTCAAGTGAGATGATGCCCAAGCTGCTTGCCCTGAGTGCTGCTGATTGTACACCAAACCCAGTTTGCTGCAGTAACAACATTTATTGCAACCTGGCAGCGTAGCACCAGCTTGGTGTGGGAAGGTGAGCTTTGCTCAGGGACACGTGGCTGAGGAGATGCATGACGGGTTCCCAGAGGTGTGACAGAGGTGCAAAGCAAATCCACCAGTCCAGTGCCATCCAGAAACAATAACGTCTACGGCAGGTGCTCCATGCAGGTGCAGAAGGCTGCCAGAGACAGGAGGTGCCGGAGAGATGCTTGGAGTTGTGAAAGGAGAATTGCTTCTCTACTCAGAGCTCCCTAAATGCTGACTCACATTAGACTCCTGTCTCCAAAGAGTACCTAGTATAGTATGATGGGTGGTCTTCAAGGTGTAGGACCAGATCCTGTGCCTGTATGTGGGTGCCTGCAGTGCCCACTGGCCCTTGTTGCAAGGTGCTACAACACGCTTCTAGCCCAGGGGATCTGTGGTGCAGGCACTGAAATTCCTCTGTGCAGTTTTTCCCCATCAGGTTGCTGCATCCCTTGGCATCTCTTTGTCAGCACAGAAAACTTCAGTAATTAGCAAAGCACCACTGAGCTTGTGCATGGCTGACAGGCGCTATATATTGAGATGCTTTTATTGCTGTCAGTAATAAAAGTAATGATGCAGATGGCTCTCTTTCAGTAGCTCTGTGAGTCTAATGCAGAAGCAAAAGCCTGGGGGCAGGATCTCACCCTCTTTGAGGGGGAGATCAGAGCCCGTACCCATAGGAGTATTTTAGAAGACAGCATACCCAAGAGGAGGCAGCCCTCAAGCAGGACTGTCTATTCCATTACTCTTCTGTCTCCCCTTGGTTCAGAGCCCCAAAAAGCGGTTTCCCCAGAAGAGAGGTAACGTGTGTGGCTCAGGAGTAGTTCTCGGTGGTTTTAGTCCTGCTGGAAGCCTCCAGCCTTGTGCTAAAAGCCTGCTGAGGAACCATCTAGGTGTTTGGCAGATGAATACCCTGTTTTCCCTCAACTTCCCACACAACTTGCAGGAGGGCTGACAGCTGCTGAGCAGGAGCTGTGCTAAAGCAAATCTTGGCTTGTTTGCTGTAGATGGCATACCCAGGCTCAGAGCATCCTTTGTGGTTCTGCACGCCCAGGGCACAGTTGGGGGAGTTCAGCCTTGGCCCCTCAATTACTTGCTTCAAGGGCAGGTAGAAAGTGCGAGCAGGGTCTGATTCTGGCTCCGTGGTTGTTAATCACAGTGAGTTTTCCTGCGCTGGCTCAGTTCCTGTCCCCGTAGGAAGTGGGTGAAGTCATGTCTCCCCTCCTGAGCCCTGGGCAGCAAAACTTGCTCTGTGCCAGATTCAGGTTATTCCTGTATGGCAGGAGAGAGCAGCTGAATAGGCTTCTTCAGTGCAGCACGCTGGGAGCTGGAGATGATGTGGAGCAGAGCTTGCCTTGCCCTGGGTCAGGGAGGGCTCTGGCTGCCTTGTTCCCCTGCCCCTGAGCTTTGCTGCCTGGCCCTGACAGCAGGGGGTCCCCAGCACCGTTTCCTCCCCATTGCTGCTTGCTAGGCGTGGGGCAAATGCCATCAGCCTCGTAGAATCATAGAATGATTGAGGCTGGAAAAGACCTTGAAGATGACCAAGTCCAACTTAACCCGGATTGCCAAGCCCACCGCTAAACCGTGTCCCGAAGCACCACATCTGTGTGTTTGTCGAACACGTCAGGGGTGGTGATTCCAGCCTGCAGCGTGGAGAAGCAAGCCCTGCCGGAGCCGTCTCCTCCCTGGCAGGGTCCCGCCAGCCCCCCAGTCCCGAAGGCTGGCCTGGCAGCTGCTGCTTAGGCTGCCCGCACGCGGGGGGCTGCTGCAGGGGGGTTTGGTACTGAGCACTGGAGAGCTACTGGGATGTGTGTTTTGGGTTGGTCAGTAAGCGTGACGAGCTGGCCTCAGATCTTCCCCTTCCTCTAAGCCAGCACCAACACTTGCACGATAGACAAGATCTCCTTAGGGCAGAATGGCTGCAGAAGCGTGGCCATAGAATCCCTAAAGTTCTGCACAATCCAGGCCTGGAATTAGAATTGTGCTGAAGTTGTTGTGCTGAAGTTAACAAGAAAGTGGCCTTGATCTACTCCTGAATCCTGAGACCAAGTAACTTTGTTGTACTAACAGGCCGTGGCTGTAACAAGCTGCAGCTGTCAGGGAAGACAGGTGCAAGGCCAAGGGAGATAGGGAGCGGCATGGGAATAAAGGGAGTAGCAAACCGCAAGGCTAAAACATGGCTAACGCAAGTAGCTGCATGGATAGAATGCTTGTTCTAATCATGATAATTAGTGGTGTGAGAGCAGCGCGTGCTTAGGGGCTAATAACCAATTATATGTTTGCTTTGGGAACATGCTTGTGTATTGAGGCTGTATAAGAAGTATTAGAAGCCAATAAAGGTGAGCAAGATGCATAACTCGTATTGAGTAATTTCTTGACTCTGGCAGACCCCTCTCCCAACAGTAGATCTGGAAGAACTGGCTGGGGATCACTGTATTTAGTGTGGCAGCAGTGCTCAGGGTGGCAGGGGATGTCAGAAGAGGATCTGGGTCTTCTGCCCTACACAGGACGGCCTGAGCCACTGCCCTGAGGTGCCTCTGCCCTTCTCGGTCCAACCACAGGCAGCTTCTCTGTGCTGCGGCAGCCTCTGGAGCTGTGAGTGATAACCTCCAGCTTGAGAAAACACCGAGGTTTCATCACAAATGGGGGGAAATGAGGCATGAGATCACAGGAAAAATCAAGGCATATGAAACACGATTAATTAGGGAGCTGATGTGGAGCTCTTCAGTCACCTGTGGCACGACAGAGAGTTTGATGTGGTGTGTTAGAGCCATTTGGGTTTGGTGAAGATGACGGTAACTACAGAACCAGGTGTGCTCGGCTGGCAGCAGGGCAAGCACAGCCTGTGCATCTCGGCCACGGTGGGAAACTGCGGTAGGGGCTGCATCGCGTTGCAAATGGGCCGAGGGGAATTGTCAGGGGCGTTACTGACTGCTCAGCTCCTGCACAGATCAGCATGGGGTTCCCAGCCGGGAATGTCGATGTGTTGGGATGCTGAATCCCTTTCTTCAGCTGAAATTGATGCTGGACTTAGCTGAATCAGCTTACTTTGGTAAATGAGGCCACCTCTGCAAGGGCTTGGCGGTGTGTTAGTGGCCACTGTACACACGCAGGAAGCTCATTAAATCCCAGCCCTACGTGTTTATTGATGTTTGAGGCTGAACAAGTAACGGCAGCACGGATGTGCCATCACCTCTGGGCATCTCAGCTACTCACAAGAGTAAAACATTACCTCGCTGTGATATTAGTCTGTGGTTTTGTGCAGACTTTGGAGAAGACAACCACCTCTGCATGCCTCTCTTCTCTTGCTTTAAGAACCCCCTTTCTACCGAAGGTCTTGTCATCTTGCCAGGCTGGCACTGCCATCAGTAGCTTCCAGGAACTTGTTTGAAAACAAAATGAAAATCCTATTGACTTAGCCTCTAGATCAAGCCTTTTTCTTTGTCTTTTTTCTCTGCAAACCCACTGATGGATGTGGATAGGCAGCAGGGTTTAGCTGAGGTTCAGCCCTTGCTGTGTTGTGTTTCACGTTCCTGAGATCACTCAGGTTGCTGAGCCCTCGCGGTTTGTACTGACTCCAGCCGGAGCGGAGGAGGCTCAGGACTTGCCTGAGCAAACCCTCTGCCTCGCTGCATATTGACCTGAGCTGTGCCTGTGTTGTGCAGGATACCAGGGTGGGAATGCCAAAACCATTTCTGGTTTTAACCTTGGTCTGGTGTGAGCGTTCACAGGGGCTCTGATGTCGCAGTGTGTTCGGTTGCTATCGAGCTATATTCACGGCAACAGCCCCATAGCTTCTGGTGGCCACCGCTGTGTGCCACTGCTGGTCAGGTCTGTAGCTCTTCATCGCCATGCAATTCTCCGATCCTTCAACACCAGGCAGGCTTGTAGTGGCTTCTTACCAGTGCTGAGAGGTGAGGAAACCTTCTGCTTCCCTAAGCAGCAGCCTCTCTTGGCTCTAAAGCTTCACTGTAGTGCATGAACTGATGTTATTATTTCCATTTGTGTTTAGTGCTAGCAGACGCAGACAAACTTGTTTTGTTTGGTGAGTTTTTAAAGATCTTGTTTCCTGTGTTATCCAAAGGTCTAAGCCAGGCTCTGACACCGTGTTTATTACAAGAGGCTGCTCTAGCTTTTCCCTTGGACTGCCAGGCATTTAAGAACTTTGCAAAGGGATTTTCCTTTCTGCTTGTCTCGGGTCGTGAGTGCATGTTGTGCTTTTCTTCCTTCACTTGTGAGAATTCCCAGCAGGATTGGCTACTTTCTGTTGGACTTTCTATGTTCTTGTACGTCTGCTTCAAAGCAAGTGCAGGGTGGCATATACTGTAGGCAAAAAAAGGTGTAAATAGGAGTTTGTGCAATTATATGTTGACTTTGCATCTTAATCACAGCAGCACTGCAATGGACTGAGGATTGGTAACTAATACTTTATACAAATAATTGGTTATATAGGCTTTTATAGTTCAAATCAATTAGAATGATGGGCGAGTATAATTGGTCTCCGAAGTGTTCCTTTATGTCAGATCAGCTAACAGTTAACAACTGTTTCCTGTCTTTGTTCCCCTTTTCCACAACTGCTTGTAACAATGATTTTTCTTTATATATACTGTTTTAGATAAGGTTGTTACATTTCTTGCAAACAGAGTATGGCCTTCGCCCCTCTCTAGGGTCTTGTATTTCAAAGCCGATGGTCTGTCGCTTTGAGGGTAGAAGAAGAGAAATTAGGTTTGTGCTTCATTTGCTTGACCTTTTTTTTTTTTTTCCCCCATGGCTTTATATCTCCAAAACTACGTAACACCCCTTCTGACAAAAATGCTGCTAAAGCAACCTGTGGAGTTGACTGCAGGAGCACGGCTGGGGGGGTGGGTGCTAAGAGGGCTATTTGGAGGTTAAAAGTCCCCTTTTGGCTGTTTTGTTCATCCCCAGAAGCAGACTTCCAGGTGACGCCGCCTATCCCGTTCTTAGCCTGTGAAGGATTTCTGGAAGAATGTAGTTCTCATCTCTTTGCAGGGCATCCTGGACTGCAGCTTGTCTCTTCTATCATCGGTGGAAATCACTAGTATGTTCTTAGGTGCCATGAACCCTGGATGCATTTCGGGGCAGAACTGACCCTTCATTAGTCTCCTTTCCTCGTGAATCAATCAGCGTTTGCTGAGAAGCAGAGGAGTAGCTTGAAGGGTGATTGATTTATGAAGTGGCGTATTAAGCATGTCTTTGCCAGGCAATCAGAATGAAGATTCCTGCTCTGTTTTTCCCCGTGGGCCAAAAGCAATGTTTCAGCTGATCAGGGACCCCAGCGTACCATGGCTGTAGTACCAATAATGATTAAAAATAGCCCACGGCATCCTGGATATGCGGCAGCGCTGTCTTGCGTTATCCAACAGTTTCATTGTCCTTTCAATCCATTCTGCGAGTCTCCTTCACGCTGGGCAGCACAAAGCCTCTGTGCTGGCTCCCAGATATTCCTGCGCTGGAGTATTTCATCCCGTAACAAAGCCAACAGCCCTTCCTAAGCACGGTGCGGAGGAGGTAATGGGTAATACTTTGGGTGATCCATTACAGGAGGATGCACAACAAGGAGCCTGGTGGAAAGCAAGGTGACTCCTAAGTGCAGGAGAGCCATCTGAAGAGCCTGCGACCTGTCCCGTAGACGCTGTGGCTGGTCATTGCTCTCCATCTCCCTTTTCCTGCCCAACTGTTGTCTCACGGTGGCTTGCAATGCCCTGGGGTAGCAGATCCTTTCCTTGCGATGGGCTGCATGGGCTCAGAGGGGGCTTTGCTGGGGACTTTAGCTGTTGACAGCATCAGCTGTGGCAGCAGTGATGATTAGGGTGCCCTGAGCTTTGTTGTAGCCTGGGCAATGGTCCTGCAGAAACCCCTGTGATGGCAGCAGTTATTTAATGGTGAGGTTTATAAACAACCTGCTCCTAGGGCTGGAGTAACCAGCGCGATGGTTTTAATGATGTCTGAAGGTAGCTCATGAACACTGCCTCAGAGAAACACTTAAAAATGACTGTCACTGCCCTGTGTTTTGCTCTAGTGCTGGAAATACGAACGTGGGGACTGACAGGTGGCCTTTGTCAGAGACCCAGCACACTTTGAAGGTGATGCCATTAGCTTCCTGACAGCAAAACAGCTCAGAGCAGCGCTCCTGACTCTGATCGAGGTAGCTCTATGGGAGGTGCAGCAAAAAGCATATGGTGGGGAGGGCTGGGATCCAGCTGCAGGGGACTCCTCTCGCTTTCCAGAGATCGTTAGCCTGGTGAAATGACTCCCGTCTCCGGTGGTGAAGTGGTACCAGTAGACCTTTGCATGCTGTTTGAAAAACCAGAATATGCTGGCGGTGGTGAGGCAGTTGGGTATCGTGCTAGTAGCAGGAGCAAAAGAGCTGCTCAGAGGGTCGATGTGGAGGTACAATGACACTCTTCTGAGTGAAGAGCTTGGCTTTCGTTGCTTGCTTGTATTTTCAGTGAAAAAGCAGCAGGACCTGCCTCTTTTAGAAGAGGTGAGAGCCAGGCATAGTTTTCTGACAAACTGGGCAAATTAACTTAAACTTGCTTTCCCTGTTACCCAAATATTCTGAACCTGATTGTCATGCACTCCTAAAAAGGTTTAAAATCCAAATTCAGCAAGGAGAGAGTTACAGGGATAGAAGAAGAATATTATGGTGAGGATGAAAGGCAGCAGAGTGCTGTTTTGTTTCTCTTCAGCACTATCCATCTGGCTACCAGCTTCCTAATATTTAGAGCAGTAATCGATGGAGGAAGGTACTGGCTGTTGAATGCTAGGAACACATTCTTCATAAAACCTGAAATTTGTTTTGAAATCGTGTTCAAGGGTTTGCTTTGATCAAGGGAAAGATATTTTAGCTCTTCTGTAAATTCCCTCTCCTCCTGCACAACAGGCCCCACAGAGGATGGCCCAGTGCTGGATTTCTTACTTTCAGATAGTTAAAAGTTACCATGATGTGCTAAGATACCGGTGTCCATAGCCATGCAGATGGATGCTGGAATAAAACAAGGTGGTGTTCCTGCTGTCTCAAAAAGCATCGCTCAGGAGTGCACAGCCAAAAGCATCTGCTCTACTGCTGTATAAGAAGCCTCTTTTTTAATTTCGAGTTCAGGTGTCGCTTTGTTCAGGTTGCAGAGTGAGCTGTGTCCTGCTCATGTAAGAATGCAAGAATGAGAGAGCTGACAGCCTGTAATAAGATCGTGTTGTGTAAGTAACGATAGGGCAGGTACGTCTGGCTTCAGTAAACGTGCTTTCATGGCAGCAAAGCATCCTAAACCACAGACCCATGGACATTGCCCCATCAAGTGAAATACCTAGGGCTACATTGCTGTTACAGTACAGAGATTGTTTTGTTGTGGTTTGTTTTTTTTCTCCTCCAGACTTATATATTAAACAACCAAGAGTCTTAAATAAATGTCACATCTAATTTGGCACCCAGGACATGAAGCCTGCAGCTGCCCTGGGCCAACCCTGACAGCTCTGCTCTGTGTCAGTTTATCTGCCTGGCAGAAAGACCTGCTGCTCCCTCCTGACTCGCTGGCATCTGCACACTCTCGTCTGTACCGGGAGGTTTGTGGGTTTACACAGTCAGCACGATGCCAGATCCTTCTCTCTGTGGTAGAAGGTGCTCCGGCAAAGCCTCCAGCCTTCGGAAGCATCCTCGGTGCCTGCAGCCGGGAGTGTAAGTGCTCTCCAGGAGAGCAGCAGTAGGGGATGCTCAGCAAAGCGTGTAGAAGCAGGCAGTGCATGTGCTTTCTCCTTCGTGGGCCAGTTTTTCTGTGCTGGAGGCTTTATTCACGTCTTTGTTTAATCACTTCTGATGGTTTTACCTTCCAAGCCTTTGTCCAGTTGCTTTGTGGATTTATAGCGATGAGCGTCTGTAGGCAGCTATGGCAGCATGTTCCAAAGGAAGGAATATTCCTTGGAAAAGTACTAGTACTGACTTTTCTCTAATTTTGACTAATACTATTTCAGGCCCTCGGGTTCCTGTTTTATGACAAATGGTGACAATTTTTTCCTCGTTCACTTTCTCCCCAGGCCATTCATACTTTTACAAACCTACCTATCCCCTATATCATTTCTAGGTTGAGGAATCCCCTGTTCAGTCTTTGTATAGAAGCTGCTCTGTACTTTGTAGAAGGGCAGAAAAGAATGATTACATTTCAAAGGCTTCAGCTTGGTTTTTAAGATCAGAACTATACCCATTGTTTTCAAGACCCACCTGTCCATGGGCCTAGACAGGGAGATCATGATAGTTTTCGTGGAGTTTATTTTGCAGTAGTTAGTTGTCTCGTAGAGCATTAGGTCATGTTTCCATGAACCGGAGTTGTACATGCTCGAAGCACTGTGCATTTCTCCCAGTTCTTGGGTCCTGCTTCCTCTGCTTGCCAACGCATGCCGAGGGTTCAGCGGAGGGGGAAGGCAAGGCTTATAAAGCACGCCTGCCTCTGTAACGCTTCTGAACCTCGGTTATTTTTGTACGCTGAGTTGTCTCTTATAGAAAGCAGGCTGTCCAGTCATGGAGACGTTGCTGTTTCTCGCAACATAACTCATGTCTGGCCACGAATCCCTCCCACTCCTCCTGGGCTCCCTTAAGAGCAGAGAAGTTGAGGTTATACAGGCACGAAGGCCGAACTCTCCATGTGTGGAGGTGAAGGAATGGCTGCAGAGATCTGTTTTGAAGGGTGATTCATTCCCCAACCTCCCTCCAAGAGAGGGGGCTCTCTTTCTTCTGGCACGACTGTGATTCGCCGCATTGTGTCTGGCTTAGGGTTTAAGGGAGTCCACCCAGTAGGCAGCCAGCTCTCCCCCGTGCTGTTGCGTGGCAGCCTTGGAAAGGCAGGTCCATCCCCTGGCTGCCTTGCTGTAACCCGTGCAGCGAGGAGAAGGCTCTGCCTCGGCAGGGGGATGCTCTCCAGGGGTGGCCGGGTCGCTGCCCTTCTCAGCTGGGGCTGGCTCTGAGGCTTTAAACACGCTCCACAGAAGTGCCATTTCGACGGAGAATGTCTCGTGTTTGGGGTTTGCTTCTCACCTGGGAGACCCTCACCTGCAACAGGCAGAGTAGGCTCGGTGCTCAAGTTTGAGCTTAGTTGACTCCGGGAGTTGCTTGGTTGGAAGAATGAAGGTTTGGAAGCTCTGGCAGTGAGGGACGCTTTGGTGGGGGTCTCTTCTGGAGGGTGAAGGGCTGGCAGGTGCTCCAGCAAGACTCCAGGCGTTAATCGGCTGCTGTGCGCAGCCAGGGGCTCTCTCCTCTTCAGCTTGGGGCCGAGGCGGAAAGCAAAGGGTGTGCTCGCTCATGTTGTGTGGGACAGCTTGGTAATACTCGGTGTAGACTTGCACGCTCAGGGCATAGGCACCGACAGGCTGCAGGGCAGAAGAAATGGGCTTGCAGGGGCTGTGATGGGCAGGTGGGTGTGGGGCCGTGCCCCACCAGTCT
>NW_024427368.1:0-65051 GCF_017639655.2 Falco naumanni
TGCACACCTCCACCGGGGAAGGTGCCAGCAAGGAGTTCTCTGGTAGTTTTTACATTGCTCAGCTAGGCAGCTGAAAGACACCACAAAAGTTGTTCTACCAGCTTTCCTGGCTGAGATGGGGAACCGCTGACTTTTGGACTCGGCCGGTGAAAAAATGTTCCAAACACACCCCATGCACAACTCCACCGGGAAGGTGCCAGCAAGGAGTTCTCTGGTAGTTTTTACACTGCTCTGCTAGGCAGCTGAAAGACACCACAAAAGTTGTTCTACCAGCTTTCTGGGCTGAGATGGGGAACCGCTGACATTTTGACTCGGCCGGTGAAAAAATGTTCCAAACACACCCCATGCACAACTCCACCGGGAAGGTGCCAGCAAGGAGTTCTCTGGTAGTTTTTACATTGCTCCGCTAGCAGCTGAAAGACACCACAAAAGTTGTTCTACCAGCTTTCTGGGCTGAGATGGGGAACCGCTGACTTTTGGACTCGGCGGTGAAAAAATGTTCCAAACACACCCCATGCACAACTCCACCGGGGAAGGTGCCAGCAAGGAGTTCTCTGGTAGTTTTTACACTGCTCCGCTAGGCAGCTGAAAGACACCACAAAAGTTGTTCTACCAGCTTTCTGGGCTGAGATGGGAACCGCTGACTTTTGGACTCGGCCGGTGAAAAAATGTTCCAAACACACCCCATGCACACCCCACCGGGGAAGGTGCCAGCAAGGAGTTCTCTGGTAGTTTTTACATTGCTCTGCTAGGCAGCTGAAAGACACCACAAAAGTTGTTCTACCAGCTTTCTGGGCTGAGATGGGAACCGCTGACTTTTGGACTCGGCCGGTGAAAAAATGTTCCAAACACACCCCATGCACAACTCCACCGGGGAAGGTGCCAGCAAGAGTTTCTCTGGTAGTTTTTTACACTGCTCTGCTAGGCAGCTGAAAGACACCACAAAAGTTGTTCTACCAGCTTTCTGGCTGAGATGGGGAACCGCTGACTTTTGGACTCGGCCGGTGAAAAAATGTTCCAAACACACCCCATGCACAACTCCACCTGGGAAGGTGCCAGCAAGGAGTTCTCTGGTAGTTTTTACATTGCTCTGCTAGGCAGCTGAAAGACACCACAAAAGTTGTTCTACCAGCTTCTTTCTGGGGCTGAGATGGGAACCGCTGACTTTTGGACTCGGCCGGTGAAAAATGTTCCAAACACACCCCATGCACAACTCCACCGGGGAAGGTGCCAGCAAGGAGTTCTCTGGTAGTTTTTACACTGCTCTGCTAGGCAGCTGAAAGACACCACAAAAGTTGTTCTACCAGCTTTCTGGGCTGAGATGGGGACCGCTGACTTTTGGACTCGGCCGTTGAAAAAAATGTTCCAAACACACCCCATGCACAACTCCACCGGGAAGGTGCCAGCAAGGAGTTCTCTGGTAGTTTTTACACTTGCTCTGCTAGGCAGCTGAAAGACACCACAAAAGTTGTTCTACCAGCTTTCTGGGCTGAGATGGGGAACCGCTGACTTTTGGACTCGCCGGTGAAAAATGTTCCAAACACACCCCATGCACAACTCCACCGGGGAAGGTGCCAGCAAGGAGTTCTCTGGTAGTTTTTACACTGCTCTGCTAGGCAGCTGAAAGACACCACAAAAGTTGTTCTACCAGCTTTCTGGGCTGAGATGGGGAACCGCTGACTTTTGGACTCGGCCGGTGAAAAAATGTTCCAAACACACCCCATGCACACCTCCACCGGGAAGGTGCCAGCAAGGAGTTCTCTGGTAGTTTTTACACTGCTCTGCTAGGCAGCTGAAAGACACCACAAAAGTTGTTCTACCAGCTTTCTGGGCTGAGATGGGGAACCGCTGACTTTTGGACTCGGCCGGTGAAAAAATGTTCCAAACACACCCCATGCACAACTCCACCGGGGAAGGTGCCAGCAAGGAGTTCTCTGGTAGTTTTTACACTGCTCTGCTAGGCAGCTGAAAGACACCACAAAAGTTGTTCTACCAGCTTTCTGGGCTGAGATGGGGAACCGCTGACTTTTGGACTCGGCCGGTGAAAAAATGTTCCAAACACACCCCATGCACACTCCACCGGGGAAGGTGCCAGCAAGGAGTTCTCTGGTAGTTTTTACACTGCTCTGCTAGGCAGCTGAAAGACACCACAAAAGTTGTTCTACCAGCTTTCCTGGCTGAGATGGGGAACCGCTGACTTTTGGACTCGGCGGTGAAAAAATGTTCCAAACACACCCCATGCACACCTCCACCGGGGAAGGTGCCAGCAAGGAGTTCTCTGGTAGTTTTTACACTGCTCTGCTAGGCAGCTGAAAGACACCACAAAAGTTGTTCTACCAGCTTTCTGGGCTGAGATGGGGAACCGCTGACTTTTGACTCGGCGGTGAAAAAATGTTCCAAACACACCCCATGCACAACTCCACCGGGGAAGGTGCCAGCAAGGAGTTCTCTGGTAGTTTTTACACTGCTCTGCTAGGCAGCTGAAAGACACCACAAAAGTTGTTCTACCAGCTTTCCTGGCTGAGATGGGGAACCGCTGACTTTTGGACTCGGCCGGTGAAAAAATGTTCCAAACACACCCCATGCACAACTCCACCGGGAAGGTGCCAGCAAGGAGTTCTCTGGTAGTTTTTACACTGCTCTGCTAGGCAGCTGAAAGACACCACAAAAGTTGTTCTACCAGCTTTCCTGGCTGAGATGGGGAACCGCTGACTTTTTGACTCGGCCGGTGAAAAAATGTTCCAAACACACCCCATGCACAACTCCACCGGGAAGGTGCCAGCAAGGAGTTCTCTGGTAGTTTTTACACTGCTCTGCTAGGCAGCTGAAAGACACCACAAAAGTTGTTCTACCAGCTTTCTGGGCTGAGATGGGGAACCGCTGACTTTTGGACTCGGCCGGTGAAAAAATGTTCCAAACACACCCCATGCACAACTCCACCGGGGAAGGTGCCAGCAAGGAGTTCTCTGGTAGTTTTTACACTGCTCTGCTAGGCAGCTGAAAGACACCACAAAAGTTGTTCTACCAGCTTTCTGGGCTGAGATGGGGAACCGCTGACTTTTGACTCGGCCGGTGAAAAAATGTTCCAAACACACCCCATGCACAACCTCACCGGGGAAGGTGCCAGCAAGGAGTTCTCTGGTAGTTTTTACACTGCTCTGCTAGGCAGCTGAAAGACACCACAAAAGTTGTTCTACCAGCTTTCTGGGCTGAGATGGGGAACCGCTGACTTTTGGACTCGGCCGGTGAAAAAATGTTCCAAACACACCCCATGCACAACTCCACCGGGGAAGGTGCCAGCAAGGAGTTCTCTGGTAGTTTTTTACACTGCTCTGCTAGGCAGCTGAAAGACACCACAAAAGTTGTTCTACCAGCTTTCTGGGCTGAGATGGGGAACCGCTGACTTTTGGACTCGGCCGGTGAAAAAATGTTCCAAACACACCCCATGCACAACTCCACCGGGGAGGTGCCAGCAAGGAGTTCTCTGGTAGTTTTTACACTGCTCTGCTAGGCAGCTGAAAGACACCACAAAAGTTGTTCTACCAGCTTTCTGGGCTGAGATGGGGAACCGCTGACTTTTGGACTCGGCCGGTGAAAAAATGTTCCAAACACACCCCATGCACAACTCCACCGGGGAAGGTGCCAGCAAGGAGTTCTCTGGTAGTTTTTACACTGCTCTGCTAGGCAGCTGAAAGACACCACAAAAGTTGTTCTACCAGCTTTCCTGGCTGAGATGGGGAACCGCTGACTTTTGGACTCGGTGGTGAAAAAATGTTCCAAACACACCCCATGCACAACTCCACCGGGAAGGTGCCAGCAAGGAGTTCTCTGGTAGTTTTTACACTGCTCTGCTAGGCAGCTGAAAGACACCACAAAAGTTGTTCTACCAGCTTTCTGGGCTGAGATGGGGAACCGCTGACTTTTGGACTCGGCCGGTGAAAAAATGTTCCAAACACACCCCATGCACAACTCCACCGGGGAAGGTGCCAGCAAGGTTCTCTGGTAGTTTTTACACTGCTCTGCTAGGCAGCTGAAAGACACCACAAAAGTTGTTCTACCAGCTTTCTGGGCTGAGATGGGGAACCGCTGACATTTTGACTCGGCCGGTGAAAAAATGTTCCAAACACACCCCATGCACAACTCCACCGGGGAAGGTGCCAGCAAGGAGTTCTCTGGTAGTTTTTACACTGCTCTGCTAGGCAGCTGAAAGACACCACAAAAGTTGTTCTACCAGCTTTCTGGGCTGAGATGGGGAACCGCTGACTTTTGGACTCGGCCGGTGAAAAAATGTTCCAAACACACCCCATGCACAACTCCACCGGGAAGGTGCCAGCAAGGAGTTCTCTGGTAGTTTTTACACTGCTCTGCTAGGCAGCTGAAAGACACCACAAAAGTTGTTCTACCAGCTTTCTGGGCTGAGATGGGGAACCGCTGACTTTTGGACTCGGCCGGTGAAAAAATGTTCCAAACACACCCCATGCACAACTCCACCGGGGAAGGTGCCAGCAAGGAGTTCTCTGGTAGTTTTTACACTGCTCTGCTAGGCAGCTGAAAGACACCACAAAAGTTGTTCTACCAGCTTTCTGGGCTGAGATGGGAACCGCTGACCTTTTGACTCGGCCGGTGAAAAAATGTTCCAAACACACCCCATGCACAACTCCACCGGGGAAGGTGCCAGCAAGGAGTTCTCTGGTAGTTTTTACACTGCTCTGCTAGGCAGCTGAAAGACACCACAAAAGTTGTTCTACCAGCTTTCTGGGCTGAGATGGGGAACCGCTGACTTTTTGACTCGGCCGGTGAAAAAATGTTCCAAACACACCCCATGCACAACTCCACCGGGGAGGTGCCAGCAAGGAGTTCTCTGGTAGTTTTTACACTGCTCTGCTAGGCAGCTGAAAGACACCACAAAAGTTGTTCTACCAGCTTTCCTGGCTGAGATGGGGAACCGCTGACTTTTGGACTCGGCCGGTGAAAAAATGTTCCAAACACACCCATGCACAACTCCACCGGGGAAGGTGCCAGCAAGGAGTTCTCTGGTAGTTTTTACACTGCTCTGCTAGGCAGCTGAAAGACACCACAAAAGTTGTTCTACCAGCTTTCTGGGCTGAGATGGGGAACCGCTGACTTTTGGACTCGGCCGGTGAAAAAATGTTCCAAACACACCCCATGCACAACTCCACCGGGGAAGGTGCCAGCAAGGAGTTCTCTGGTAGTTTTTACACTGCTCTGCTAGGCAGCTGAAAGACACCACAAAAGTTGTTCTACCAGCTTTCTGGGCTGAGATGGGAAACCGCTGACTTTTGACTCGGCCGGTGAAAAAATGTTCCAAACACACCCCATGCACAACTCCACCGGGAAGGTGCCAGCAAGGAGTTCTCTGGTAGTTTTTACACTGCTCTGCTAGGCAGCTGAAAGACACCACAAAAGTTGTTCTACCAGCTTTCTGGGCTGAGATGGGGAACCGCTGACTTTTGACTCGGCCGGTGAAAAAATGTTCCAAACACACCCCATGCACAACTCCACCGGGGAAGGTGCCAGCAAGGAGTTCTCTGGTAGTTTTTACACTGCTCTGCTAGGCAGCTGAAAGACACCACAAAAGTTGTTCTACCAGCTTTCTGGGCTGAGATGGGGAACCGCTGACTTTTGGACTCGGCCGGTGAAAAAATGTTCCAAACACACCCCATGCACAACTCCACCGGGGAAGGTGCCAGCAAGGAGTTCTCTGGTAGTTTTTACACTGCTCTGCTAGGCAGCTGAAAGACACCACAAAAGTTGTTCTACCAGCTTTCTGGCTGAGATGGGGAACCGCTGACTTTTGGACTCGGCCGGTGAAAAAATGTTCCAAACACACCCCATGCACAACTCCACCGGGGAAGGTGCCAGCAAGGAGTTCTCTGGTAGTTTTTACACTGCTCTGCTAGGCAGCTGAAAGACACCACAAAAGTTGTTCTACCAGCTTTCTGGGCTGAGATGGGGAACCGCTGACTTTTGGACTCGGCCGGTGAAAAAATGTTCCAAACACACCCCATGCACAACTCCACCGGGGAAGGTGCCAGCAAGGAGTTCTCTGGTAGTTTTTACACTGCTCTGCTAGGCAGCTGAAAGACACCACAAAAGTTGTTCTACCAGCTTTCTGGGCTGAGATGGGGAACCGCTGACTTTTTGACTCGGCCGGTGAAAAAATGTTCCAAACACACCCCATGCACAACTCCACCGGGGAAGGTGCCAGCAAGGAGTTCTCTGGTAGTTTTTACACTGCTCTGCTAGGCAGCTGAAAGACACCACAAAAGTTGTTCTACCAGCTTTCTGGGCTGAGATGGGGAACCGCTGACTTTGGACTCGGCCGGTGAAAAAATGTTCCAAACACACCCCATGCACAACTCCACCGGGAAGGTGCCAGCAAGGAGTTCTCTGGTAGTTTTTACACTGCTCTGCTAGGCAGCTGAAAGACACCACAAAAGTTGTTCTACCAGCTTTCTGGGCTGAGATGGGGAACCGCTGACTTTTGGACTCGGCCGGTGAAAAAATGTTCCAACACACCCCATGCACACCTCCACCGGGGAAGGTGCCAGCAAGGAGTTCTCTGGTAGTTTTTACACTGCTCTGCTAGGCAGCTGAAAGACACCACAAAAGTTGTTCTACCAGCTTTCTGGGCTGAGATGGGGAACCGCTGACTTTTGGACTCGGCCGGTGAAAAAATGTTCCAAACACACCCCATGCACACACTCCACCGGGGAAGGTGCCAGCAAGGAGTTCTCTGGTAGTTTTTACACTGCTCTGCTAGGCAGCTGAAAGACACCACAAAAGTTGTTCTACCAGCTTTCTGGGCTGAGATGGGGAACCGCTGACTTTTGGACTCGGCCGGTGAAAAAATGTTCCAAACACACCCCATGCACAACTCCACCGGGGAAGGTGCCAGCAAGGAGTTCTCTGGTAGTTTTTACATTGCTCTGCTAGGCAGCTGAAAGACACCACAAAAGTTGTTCTACCAGCTTTCTGGGCTGAGATGGGGAACCGCTGACTTTTGGACTCGGCCGGTGAAAAAATGTTCCAAACACACCCCATGCACAACTCCACCGGGGAAGGTGCCAGCAAGGAGTTCTCTGGTAGTTTTTACACTGCTCTGCTAGGCAGCTGAAAGACACCACAAAAGTTGTTCTACCAGCTTTCCTGGCTGAGATGGGGAACCGCTGACTTTTTGACTCGGCCCGTGAAAAAATGTTCCAAACACACCCCATGCACAACTCCACCGGGGAAGGTGCCAGCAAGGAGTTCTCTGGTAGTTTTTACACTGCTCTGCTAGGCAGCTGAAAGACACCACAAAAGTTGTTCTACCAGCTTTCTGGGCTGAGATGGGGAACCGCTGACTTTTGGACTCGGCCGGTGAAAAATGTTCCAAACACACCCCATGCACAACTCCACCGGGGAAGGTGCCAGCAAGGAGTTCTCTGGTAGTTTTTACACTGCTCTGCTAGGCAGCTGAAAGACACCACAAAAGTTGTTCTACCAGCTTTCTGGGCTGAGATGGGAACCGCTGACTTTTGGACTCGGCCGGTGAAAAAATGTTCCAAACACACCCCATGCACAACTCCACCCGGGAAGGTGCCAGCAAGGAGTTCTCTGGTAGTTTTTACACTGCTCTGCTAGGCAGCTGAAAGACACCACAAAAGTTGTTCTACCAGCTTTCTGGGCTGAGATGGGGAACCGCTGACTTTTGGACTCGGCCGGTGAAAAAATGTTCCAAACACACCCCATGCACACTCCACGGGGAAGGTGCCAGCAAGGAGTTCTCTGGTAGTTTTTACACTGCTCTGCTAGGCAGCTGAAAGACACCACAAAAGTTGTTCTACCAGCTTTCCTGGCTGAGATGGGGAACCGCTGACTTTTGGACTCGGCCGGTGAAAAAATGTTCCAAACACACCCCATGCACACCTCCACCGGGTAAGGTGCCAGCAAGGAGTTCTCTGGTAGTTTTTTACACTGCTCTGCTAGGCAGCTGAAAGACACCACAAAAGTTGTTCTACCAGCTTTCCTGGCTGAGATGGGGAACCGCTGACTTTTGGACTCGGCCGGTGAAAAAATGTTCCAACACACCCCATGCACAACTCCACCCGGGAAGGTGCCAGCAAGGAGTTCTCTGGTAGTTTTTACACTGCTCTGCTAGGCAGCTGAAAGACACCACAAAAGTTGTTCTACCAGCTTTCTGGGCTGAGATGGGGAACCGCTGACTTTTGGACTCGGCCGGTGAAAAATGTTCCAAACACACCCCATGCACACCTCCACCGGGGAAGGTGCCAGCAAGGAGTTCTCTGGTAGTTTTTACACTGCTCTGCTAGGCAGCTGAAAGACACCACAAAAGTTGTTCTACCAGCTTTCTGGGCTGAGATGGGGAACCGCTGACTTTTGGACTCGGCCGGTGAAAAAATGTTCCAAACACACCCCATGCACAACTCCACCGGGAAGGTGCCAGCAAGGAGTTCTCTGGTAGTTTTTACACTGCTCTGCTAGGCAGCTGAAAGACACCACAAAAGTTGTTCTACCAGCTTTCTGGGCTGAGATGGGGAACCGCTGACTTTTGGACTCGGCCGGTGAAAAATGTTCCAAACACACCCCATGCACAACTCCACCGGGGAAGGTGCCAGCAAGGAGTTCTCTGGTAGTTTTTACACTGCTCTGCTAGGCAGCTGAAAGACACCACAAAAGTTGTTCTACCAGCTGTCCTGGCTGAGATGGGGAACCGCTGACTTTTGGACTCGGCCGGTGAAAAAATGTTCCAAACACACCCCATGCACAACTCCACCGGGGAAGGTGCCAGCAAGGAGTTCTCTGGTAGTTTTTACACTGCTCTGCTAGGCAGCTGAAAGACACCACAAAAGTTGTTCTACCAGCTTTCTGGGCTGAGATGGGGAACCGCTGACTTTTGGACTCGGCCGGTGAAAAATGTTCCAAACACACCCCATGCACAACTCCACCGGGAAGGTGCCAGCAAGGAGTTCTCTGGTAGTTTTTACACTGCTCTGCTAGGCAGCTGAAAGACACCACAAAAGTTGTTCTACCAGCTTTCTGGGCTGAGATGGGGAACCGCTGACTTTTGGACTCGGCCGGTGAAAAAATGTTCCAAACACACCCCATGCACAACTCCACCGGGGAAGGTGCCAGCAAGGAGTTCTCTGGTAGTTTTTACACTGCTCTGCTAGGCAGCTGAAAGACACCACAAAAGTTGTTCTACCAGCTTTCTGGGCTGAGATGGGGAACCGCTGACTTTTTGACTCGGCCGGTGAAAAAATGTTCCAAACACACCCCATGCACAACTCCACCGGGAAGGTGCCAGCAAGGAGTTCTCTGGTAGTTTTTACACTGCTCTGCTAGGCAGCTGAAAGACACCACAAAAGTTGTTCTACCAGCTTTCTGGGCTGAGATGGGGAACCGCTGACTTTTGGACTCGGCCGGTGAAAAAATGTTCCAAACACACCCCATGCACACCTCCACCGGGGAAGGTGCCAGCAAGGAGTTCTCTGGTATTTTTACACTGCTCTGCTAGGCAGCTGAAAGACACCACAAAAGTTGTTCTACCAGCTTTCTGGGCTGAGATGGGAACCGCTGACTTTTGGACTCGGCCGGTGAAAAAATGTTCCAAACACACCCCATGCACAACTCCACCGGGGAAGGTGCCAGCAAGGAGTTCTCTGGTAGTTTTTACACTGCTCTGCTAGGCAGCTGAAAGACACCACAAAAGTTGTTCTACCAGCTTTCTGGGCTGAGATGGGGAACCGCTGACTTTTGGACTCGGCCGGTGAAAAAATGTTCCAAACACACCCCATGCACACTCCACGGGGAAGGTGCCAGCAAGGAGTTCTCTGGTAGTTTTTACACTGCTCTGCTAGGCAGCTGAAAGACACCACAAAAGTTGTTCTACCAGCTTTCTGGGCTGAGATGGGGAACCGCTGACTTTTGGACTCGGCCGGTGAAAAAATGTTCCAAACACACCCCATGCACAACACCACGGGGAAGGTGCCAGCAAGGAGTTCTCTGGTAGTTTTTACACTGCTCTGCTAGGCAGCTGAAAGACACCACAAAAGTTGTTCTACCAGCTTTCTGGGCTGAGATGGGGAACCGCTGACTTTTGGACTCGGCCGGTGAAAAAATGTTCCAAACACACCCCATGCACAACTCCACGGGGAAGGTGCCAGCAAGGAGTTCTCTGGTAGTTTTTACACTGCTCTGCTAGGCAGCTGAAAGACACCACAAAAGTTGTTCTACCAGCTTTCTGGGCTGAGATGGGGAACCGCTGACTTTTGGACTCGGCCGGTGAAAAAATGTTCCAAACACACCCCATGCACAACTCCACCGGGAAGGTGCCAGCAAGGAGTTCTCTGGTAGTTTTTACACTGCTCTGCTAGGCAGCTGAAAGACACCACAAAAGTTGTTCTACCAGCTTTCTGGGCTGAGATGGGGAACCGCTGACTTTTGGACTCGGCCGGTGAAAAAATGTTCCAAACACACCCCATGCACAACTCCACCGGGAAGGTGCCAGCAAGGAGTTCTCTGGTAGTTTTTACACTGCTCTGCTAGGCAGCTGAAAGAAACCACAAAAGTTGTTCTACCAGCTTTCTGGGCTGAGATGGGGAACCGCTGACTTTTTTGACTCGGCCGGTGAAAAAATGTTCCAAACACACCCCATGCACAACTCCACCGGGGAAGGTGCCAGCAAGGAGTTCTCTGGTAGTTTTTACACTGCTCTGCTAGGCAGCTGAAAGACACCACAAAAGTTGTTCTACCAGCTTTCTGGGCTGAGATGGGGAACCGCTGACTTTTGGACTCGGCCGTGAAAAAATGTTACAAACACACCCCATGCACAACTCCACCGGGAAGGTGCCAGCAAGGAGTTCTCTGGTAGTTTTTACACTGCTCTGCTAGGCAGCTGAAAGACACCACAAAAGTTGTTCTACCAGCTTTCTGGGCTGAGATGGGGAACCGCTGACTTTTGGACTCGGCCGGGAAAAAATGTTCCAAACACACCCCATGCACAACTCCACCGGGGAAGGTGCCAGCAAGGAGTTCTCTGGTAGTTTTTACACTGCTCTGCTAGGCAGCTGAAAGACACCACAAAAGTTGTTCTACCAGCTTTCTGGGCTGAGATGGGGAACCGCTGACTTTTGGACTCGGCCGGTGAAAAAATGTTCCAAACACACCCCATGCACAACTCCACCGGGGAAGGTGCCAGCAAGGAGTTCTCTGGTAGTTTTTACACTGCTCTGCTAGGCAGCTGAAAGACACCACAAAAGTTGTTCTACCAGCTTTCTGGGCTGAGATGGGGAACCGCTGACTTTTGGACTCGGCCGGTGAAAAAATGTTCCAAACACACCCCATGCACAACTCCACCGGGGAAGGTGCCAGCAAGGAGTTCTCTGGTAGTTTTTACACTGCTCTGCTAGGCAGCTGAAAGACACCACAAAAGTTGTTCTACCAGCTTTCTGGGCTGAGATGGGGAACCGCTGACTTTTGGACTCGGCCGGTGAAAAAATGTTCCAAACACACCCCATGCACAACTCCACCGGGGAAGGTGCCAGCAAGGAGTTCTCTGGTAGTTTTTACACTGCTCTGCTAGGCAGCTGAAAGACACCACAAAAGTTGTTCTACCAGCTTTCTGGGCTGAGATGGGGAACCGCTGACTTTTGGACTCGGCCGGTGAAAAAATGTTCCAAACACACCCCATGCACAACTCCACCGGGGAAGGTGCCAGCAAGGAGTTCTCTGGTAGTTTTTACACTGCTCTGCTAGGCAGCTGAAAGACACCACAAAAGTTGTTCTACCAGCTTTCTGGGCTGAGATGGGGAACCGCTGACTTTTGGACTCGGCCGGTGAAAAAATGTTCCAAACACACCCCATGCACAACTCCACCGGGGAAGGTGCCAGCAAGGAGTTCTCTGGTAGTTTTTACACTGCTCTGCTAGGCAGCTGAAAGACACCACAAAAGTTGTTCTACCAGCTTTCTGGGCTGAGATGGGGAACCGCTGACTTTTGACTCGGCCGGTGAAAAAATGTTCCAAACACACCCCATGCACAACTCCACCGGGAAGGTGCCAGCAAGGAGTTCTCTGGTAGTTTTTACACTGCTCTGCTAGGCAGCTGAAAGACACCACAAAAGTTGTTCTACCAGCTTTCTGGGCTGAGATGGGGAACCGCTGACTTTTGGACTCGGCCGGTGAAAAAATGTTCCAAACACACCCCATGCACAACTCCACCGGGGAAGGTGCCAGCAAGGAGTTCTCTGGTAGTTTTTACACTGCTCTGCTAGGCAGCTGAAAGACACCACAAAAGTTGTTCTACCAGCTTTCTGGGCTGAGATGGGGAACCGCTGACTTTTTGACTCGGCCGGTGAAAAAATGTTCCAAACACACCCCATGCACAACTCCACCGGGGAAGGTGCCAGCAAGGAGTTCTCTGGTAGTTTTTACACTGCTCTGCTAGGCAGCTGAAAGACACCACAAAAGTTGTTCTACCAGCTTTCTGGGCTGAGATGGGGAACCGCTGACTTTTGGACTCGGCCGGTGAAAAAATGTTCCAAACACACCCCATGCACAACTCCACCGGGAAGGTGCCAGCAAGGAGTTCTCTGGTAGTTTTTACACTGCTCTGCTAGGCAGCTGAAAGACACCACAAAAGTTGTTCTACCAGCTTTCTGGGCTGAGATGGGGAACCGCTGACTTTTGGACTCGGCCGGTGAAAAAATGTTCCAAACACACCCCATGCACAACTCCACCGGGGAAGGTGCCAGCAAGGAGTTCTCTGGTAGTTTTTACACTGCTCTGCTAGGCAGCTGAAAGACACCACAAAAGTTGTTCTACCAGCTTTCTGGGCTGAGATGGGGAACCGCTGACTTTTGGACTCGGCCGGTGAAAAAATGTTCCAAACACACCCCATGCACAACTCCACCGGGGAAGGTGCCAGCAAGGAGTTCTCTGGTAGTTTTTACACTGCTCTGCTAGGCAGCTGAAAGACACCACAAAAGTTGTTCTACCAGCTTTCTGGGCTGAGATGGGGAACCGCTGACTTTTGGACTCGGCCGGTGAAAAAATGTTCCAAACACACCCCATGCACAACTCCACCGGGGAAGGTGCCAGCAAGGAGTTCTCTGGTAGTTTTTACACTGCTCTGCTAGGCAGCTGAAAGACACCACAAAAGTTGTTCTACCAGCTTTCTGGGCTGAGATGGGGAACCGCTGACTTTTGACTCGGCCGGTGAAAAAATGTTCCAAACACACCCCATGCACAACTCCACCGGGGAAGGTGCCAGCAAGGAGTTCTCTGGTAGTTTTTACACTGCTCTGCTAGGCAGCTGAAAGACACCACAAAAGTTGTTCTACCAGCTTTCTGGGCTGAGATGGGGAACCGCTGACTTTTTGACTCGGCCGGTGAAAAAATGTTCCAAACACACCCCATGCACAACTCCACCGGGGAAGGTGCCAGCAAGGAGTTCTCTGGTAGTTTTTACACTGCTCTGCTAGGCAGCTGAAAGACACCACAAAAGTTGTTCTACCAGCTTTCTGGGCTGAGATGGGGAACCGCTGACTTTTTGACTCGGCCGGTGAAAAAATGTTCCAAACACACCCCATGCACAACTCCACCGGGGAAGGTGCCAGCAAGGAGTTCTCTGGTAGTTTTTACACTGCTCTGCTAGGCAGCTGAAAGACACCACAAAAGTTGTTCTACCAGCTTTCTGGGCTGAGATGGGGAACCGCTGACTTTTGGACTCGGCCGGTGAAAAAATGTTCCAAACACACCCCATGCACAACTCCACCGGGAAGGTGCCAGCAAGGAGTTCTCTGGTAGTTTTTACACTGCTCTGCTAGGCAGCTGAAAGACACCACAAAAGTTGTTCTACCAGCTTTCTGGGCTGAGATGGGGAACCGCTGACTTTTGGACTCGGCCGGTGAAAAAATGTTCCAAACACACCCCATGCACAACTCCACCGGGAAGGTGCCAGCAAGGAGTTCTCTGGTAGTTTTTTACACTGCTCTGCTAGGCAGCTGAAAGACACCACAAAAGTTGTTCTACCAGCTTTCTGGGCTGAGATGGGGAACCGCTGACTTTTGGACTCGGCCGGTGAAAAAATGTTCCAAACACACCCCATGCACAACTCCACCGGGGAAGGTGCCAGCAAGGAGTTCTCTGGTAGTTTTTACACTGCTCTGCTAGGCAGCTGAAAGACACCACAAAAGTTGTTCTACCAGCTTTCTGGGCTGAGATGGGGAACCGCTGACTTTTGGACTCGGCCGGTGAAAAAATGTTCCAAACACACCCCATGCACAACTCCACCGGGGAAGGTGCCAGCAAGGAGTTCTCTGGTAGTTTTTACACTGCTCTGCTAGGCAGCTGAAAGACACCACAAAAGTTGTTCTACCAGCTTTCTGGGCTGAGATGGGGAACCGCTGACTTTTGGACTCGGCCGGTGAAAAAATGTTCCAAACACACCCCATGCACAACTCCACCGGGGAAGGTGCCAGCAAGGAGTTCTCTGGTAGTTTTTACACTGCTCTGCTAGGCAGCTGAAAGACACCACAAAAGTTGTTCTACCAGCTTTCTGGGCTGAGATGGGGAACCGCTGACTTTTGGACTCGGCCGGTGAAAAAATGTTCCAAACACACCCCATGCACACCTCCACCGGGGAAGGTGCCAGCAAGGAGTTCTCTGGTAGTTTTTACACTGCTCTGCTAGGCAGCTGAAAGACACCACAAAAGTTGTTCTACCAGCTTTCTGGGCTGAGATGGGGAACCGCTGACTTTTGGACTCGGCCGGTGAAAAAATGTTCCAAACACACCCCATGCACAACTCCACCGGGGAAGGTGCCAGCAAGGAGTTCTCTGGTAGTTTTTACACTGCTCTGCTAGGCAGCTGAAAGACACCACAAAAGTTGTTCTACCAGCTTTCTGGGCTGAGATGGGGAACCGCTGACTTTTGGACTCGGCCGGTGAAAAAATGTTCCAAACACACCCCATGCACAACTCCACCGGGAAGGTGCCAGCAAGGAGTTCTCTGGTAGTTTTTACACTGCTCTGCTAGGCAGCTGAAAGACACCACAAAAGTTGTTCTACCAGCTTTCTGGGCTGAGATGGGGAACCGCTGACTTTTGGACTCGGCCGGTGAAAAAATGTTCCAAACACACCCCATGCACAACTCCACCGGGAAGGTGCCAGCAAGGAGTTCTCTGGTAGTTTTTACACTGCTCTGCTAGGCAGCTGAAAGACACCACAAAAGTTGTTCTACCAGCTTTCTGGGCTGAGATGGGGAACCGCTGACTTTTGGACTCGGCCGGTGAAAAAATGTTCCAAACACACCCCATGCACAACTCCACCGGGAAGGTGCCAGCAAGGAGTTCTCTGGTAGTTTTTACACTGCTCTGCTAGGCAGCTGAAAGACACCACAAAAGTTGTTCTACCAGCTTTCTGGGCTGAGATGGGGAACCGCTGACTTTTGGAGTCGGCCGGTGAAAAAATGTTCCAAACACACCCCATGCACAACTCCACCGGGAAGGTGCCAGCAAGGAGTTCTCTGGTAGTTTTTACACTGCTCTGCTAGGCAGCTGAAAGACACCACAAAAGTTGTTCTACCAGCTTTCTGGGCTGAGATGGGGAACCGCTGACTTTTGGACTCGGCCGGTGAAAAAATGTTCCAAACACACCCCATGCACAACTCCACCGGGAAGGTGCCAGCAAGGAGTTCTCTGGTAGTTTTTACACTGCTCTGCTAGGCAGCTGAAAGACACCACAAAAGTTGTTCTACCAGCTTTCTGGGCTGAGATGGGGAACCGCTGACTTTTGGAGTCGGCCGGTGAAAAAATGTTCCAAACACACCCCATGCACAACTCCACCGGGGAAGGTGCCAGCAAGGAGTTCTCTGGTAGTTTTTACACTGCTCTGCTAGGCAGCTGAAAGACACCACAAAAGTTGTTCTACCAGCTTTCTGGGCTGAGATGGGGAACCGCTGACTTTTGGACTCGGCCGGTGAAAAAATGTTCCAAACACACCCCATGCACAACTCCACCGGGGAAGGTGCCAGCAAGGAGTTCTCTGGTAGTTTTTACACTGCTCTGCTAGGCAGCTGAAAGACACCACAAAAGTTGTTCTACCAGCTTTCTGGGCTGAGATGGGGAACCGCTGACTTTTGGACTCGGCCGGTGAAAAAATGTTCCAAACACACCCCATGCACAACTCCACCGGGGAAGGTGCCAGCAAGGAGTTCTCTGGTAGTTTTTACACTGCTCTGCTAGGCAGCTGAAAGACACCACAAAAGTTGTTCTACCAGCTTTCTGGGCTGAGATGGGGAACCGCTGACTTTTGGAGTCGGCCGGTGAAAAAATGTTCCAAACACACCCCATGCACAACTCCACCGGGAAGGTGCCAGCAAGGAGTTCTCTGGTAGTTTTTACATTGCTCTGCTAGGCAGCTGAAAGACACCACAAAAGTTGTTCTACCAGCTTTCTGGGCTGAGATGGGGAACCGCTGACTTTTGGACTCGGCCGGTGAAAAAATGTTCCAAACACACCCCATGCACAACTCCACCGGGGAAGGTGCCAGCAAGGAGTTCTCTGGTAGTTTTTACACTGCTCTGCTAGGCAGCTGAAAGACACCACAAAAGTTGTTCTACCAGCTTTCTGGGCTGAGATGGGGAACCGCTGACTTTTGGACTCGGCCGGTGAAAAAATGTTCCAAACACACCCCATGCACAACTCCACCGGGGAAGGTGCCAGCAAGGAGTTCTCTGGTAGTTTTTACACTGCTCTGCTAGGCAGCTGAAAGACACCACAAAAGTTGTTCTACCAGCTTTCTGGGCTGAGATGGGGAACCGCTGACTTTTGGACTCGGCCGGTGAAAAAATGTTCCAAACACACCCCATGCACAACTCCACCGGGGAAGGTGCCAGCAAGGAGTTCTCTGGTAGTTTTTACACTGCTCTGCTAGGCAGCTGAAAGACACCACAAAAGTTGTTCTACCAGCTTTCTGGGCTGAGATGGGGAACCGCTGACTTTTGGAGTCGGCCGGTGAAAAAATGTTCCAAACACACCCCATGCACAACTCCACCGGGGAAGGTGCCAGCAAGGAGTTCTCTGGTAGTTTTTACACTGCTCTGCTAGGCAGCTGAAAGACACCACAAAAGTTGTTCTACCAGCTTTCTGGGCTGAGATGGGGAACCGCTGACTTTTGGACTCGGCCGGTGAAAAAATGTTCCAAACACACCCCATGCACAACTCCACCGGGGAAGGTGCCAGCAAGGAGTTCTCTGGTAGTTTTTACACTGCTCTGCTAGGCAGCTGAAAGACACCACAAAAGTTGTTCTACCAGCTTTCTGGGCTGAGATGGGGAACCGCTGACTTTTGGACTCGGCCGGTGAAAAAATGTTCCAAACACACCCCATGCACAACTCCACCGGGGAAGGTGCCAGCAAGGAGTTCTCTGGTAGTTTTTACACTGCTCTGCTAGGCAGCTGAAAGACACCACAAAAGTTGTTCTACCAGCTTTCTGGGCTGAGATGGGGAACCGCTGACTTTTGGACTCGGCCGGTGAAAAAATGTTCCAAACACACCCCATGCACAACTCCACCGGGGAAGGTGCCAGCAAGGAGTTCTCTGGTAGTTTTTACACTGCTCTGCTAGGCAGCTGAAAGACACCACAAAAGTTGTTCTACCAGCTTTCTGGGCTGAGATGGGGAACCGCTGACTTTTGGACTCGGCCGGTGAAAAAATGTTCCAAACACACCCCATGCACAACTCCACCGGGGAAGGTGCCAGCAAGGAGTTCTCTGGTAGTTTTTACATTGCTCTGCTAGGCAGCTGAAAGACACCACAAAAGTTGTTCTACCAGCTTTCTGGGCTGAGATGGGGAACCGCTGACTTTTGGACTCGGCCGGTGAAAAAATGTTCCAAACACACCCCATGCACAACTCCACCGGGGAAGGTGCCAGCAAGGAGTTCTCTGGTAGTTTTTACACTGCTCTGCTAGGCAGCTGAAAGACACCACAAAAGTTGTTCTACCAGCTTTCTGGGCTGAGATGGGGAACCGCTGACTTTTGGACTCGGCCGGTGAAAAAATGTTCCAAACACACCCCATGCACAACTCCACCGGGGAAGGTGCCAGCAAGGAGTTCTCTGGTAGTTTTTACACTGCTCTGCTAGGCAGCTGAAAGACACCACAAAAGTTGTTCTACCAGCTTTCTGGGCTGAGATGGGGAACCGCTGACTTTTGGACTCGGCCGGTGAAAAAATGTTCCAAACACACCCCATGCACAACTCCACCGGGGAAGGTGCCAGCAAGGAGTTCTCTGGTAGTTTTTACACTGCTCTGCTAGGCAGCTGAAAGACACCACAAAAGTTGTTCTACCAGCTTTCTGGGCTGAGATGGGGAACCGCTGACTTTTGGACTCGGCCGGTGAAAAAATGTTCCAAACACACCCCATGCACAACTCCACCGGGGAAGGTGCCAGCAAGGAGTTCTCTGGTAGTTTTTACACTGCTCTGCTAGGCAGCTGAAAGACACCACAAAAGTTGTTCTACCAGCTTTCTGGGCTGAGATGGGGAACCGCTGACTTTTGGACTCGGCCGGTGAAAAAATGTTCCAAACACACCCCATGCACAACTCCACCGGGGAAGGTGCCAGCAAGGAGTTCTCTGGTAGTTTTTACACTGCTCTGCTAGGCAGCTGAAAGACACCACAAAAGTTGTTCTACCAGCTTTCTGGGCTGAGATGGGGAACCGCTGACTTTTGGACTCGGCCGGTGAAAAAATGTTCCAAACACACCCCATGCACAACTCCACCGGGGAAGGTGCCAGCAAGGAGTTCTCTGGTAGTTTTTACACTGCTCTGCTAGGCAGCTGAAAGACACCACAAAAGTTGTTCTACCAGCTTTCTGGGCTGAGATGGGGAACCGCTGACTTTTGGACTCGGCCGGTGAAAAAATGTTCCAAACACACCCCATGCACAACTCCACCGGGGAAGGTGCCAGCAAGGAGTTCTCTGGTAGTTTTTACACTGCTCTGCTAGGCAGCTGAAAGACACCACAAAAGTTGTTCTACCAGCTTTCTGGGCTGAGATGGGGAACCGCTGACTTTTGGTCTCGGCCGGTGAAAAAATGTTCCAAACACACCCCATGCACAACTCCACCGGGGAAGGTGCCAGCAAGGAGTTCTCTGGTAGTTTTTACACTGCTCTGCTAGGCAGCTGAAAGACACCACAAAAGTTGTTCTACCAGCTTTCTGGGCTGAGATGGGGAACCGCTGACTTTTGGACTCGGCCGGTGAAAAAATGTTCCAAACACACCCCATGCACAACTCCACCGGGACGGTGCCAGCAAGGAGTTCTAAGTTAGTTTTTACACTGCTCTGCTAGGCAGCTGAAAGACACCACAAAAGTTGTTCTACCAGCTTTCTGGGCTGAGATGGGGAACCGCTGACTTTTGGACTCGGCCGGTGAAAAAATGTTCCAAACACACCCCATGCACAACTCCACCGGGGAAGGTGCCAGCAAGGAGTTCTCTGGTAGTTTTTACACTGCTCTGCTAGGCAGCTGAAAGACACCACAAAAGTTGTTCTACCAGCTTTCTGGGCTGAGATGGGGAACCGCTGACTTTTGGACTCGGCCGGTGAAAAAATGTTCCAAACACACCCCATGCACAACTCCACCGGGGAAGGTGCCAGCAAGGAGTTCTCTGGTAGTTTTTACACTGCTCTGCTAGGCAGCTGAAAGACACCACAAAAGTTGTTCTACCAGCTTTCTGGGCTGAGATGGGGAACCGCTGACTTTTGGACTCGGCCGGTGAAAAAATGTTCCAAACACACCCCATGCACAACTCCACCGGGGAAGGTGCCAGCAAGGAGTTCTCTGGTAGTTTTTACACTGCTCTGCTAGGCAGCTGAAAGACACCACAAAAGTTGTTCTACCAGCTTTCTGGGCTGAGATGGGGAACCGCTGACTTTTGGACTCGGCCGGTGAAAAAATGTTCCAAACACACCCCATGCACAACTCCACCGGGGAAGGTGCCAGCAAGGAGTTCTCTGGTAGTTTTTACACTGCTCTGCTAGGCAGCTGAAAGACACCACAAAAGTTGTTCTACCAGCTTTCTGGGCTGAGATGGGGAACCGCTGACTTTTGGACTCGGCCGGTGAAAAAATGTTCCAAACACACCCCATGCACAACTCCACCGGGGAAGGTGCCAGCAAGGAGTTCTCTGGTAGTTTTTACACTGCTCTGCTAGGCAGCTGAAAGACACCACAAAAGTTGTTCTACCAGCTTTCTGGGCTGAGATGGGGAACCGCTGACTTTTGGACTCGGCCGGTGAAAAAATGTTCCAAACACACCCCATGCACAACTCCACCGGGGAAGGTGCCAGCAAGGAGTTCTCTGGTAGTTTTTACACTGCTCTGCTAGGCAGCTGAAAGACACCACAAAAGTTGTTCTACCAGCTTTCTGGGCTGAGATGGGGAACCGCTGACTTTTGGACTCGGCCGGTGAAAAAATGTTCCAAACACACCCCATGCACAACTCCACCGGGGAAGGTGCCAGCAAGGAGTTCTCTGGTAGTTTTTACACTGCTCTGCTAGGCAGCTGAAAGACACCACAAAAGTTGTTCTACCAGCTTTCTGGGCTGAGATGGGGAACCGCTGACTTTTGGACTCGGCCGGTGAAAAAATGTTCCAAACACACCCCATGCACAACTCCACCGGGGAAGGTGCCAGCAAGGAGTTCTCTGGTAGTTTTTACACTGCTCTGCTAGGCAGCTGAAAGACACCACAAAAGTTGTTCTACCAGCTTTCTGGGCTGAGATGGGGAACCGCTGACTTTTGGACTCGGCCGGTGAAAAAATGTTCCAAACACACCCCATGCACAACTCCACCGGGGAAGGTGCCAGCAAGGAGTTCTCTGGTAGTTTTTACACTGCTCTGCTAGGCAGCTGAAAGACACCACAAAAGTTGTTCTACCAGCTTTCTGGGCTGAGATGGGGAACCGCTGACTTTTGGACTCGGCCGTGAAAAAATGTTCCAAACACACCCCATGCACAACTCCACCGGGGAAGGTGCCAGCAAGGAGTTCTCTGGTAGTTTTTACACTGCTCTGCTAGGCAGCTGAAAGACACCACAAAAGTTGTTCTACCAGCTTTCTGGGCTGAGATGGGGAACCGCTGACTTTTTGACTCGGCCGGTGAAAAAATGTTCCAAACACACCCCATGCACAACTCCACCGGGGAAGGTGCCAGCAAGGAGTTCTCTGGTAGTTTTTACACTGCTCTGCTAGGCAGCTGAAAGACACCACAAAAGTTGTTCTACCAGCTTTCTGGGCTGAGATGGGGAACCGCTGACTTTTGGACTCGGCCGGTGAAAAAATGTTCCAAACACACCCCATGCACAACTCCACCGGGGAAGGTGCCAGCAAGGAGTTCTCTGGTAGTTTTTACACTGCTCTGCTAGGCAGCTGAAAGACACCACAAAAGTTGTTCTACCAGCTTTCTGGGCTGAGATGGGGAACCGCTGACTTTTGGACTCGGCCGGTGAAAAAATGTTCCAAACACACCCCATGCACAACTCCACCGGGGAAGGTGCCAGCAAGGAGTTCTCTGGTAGTTTTTACACTGCTCTGCTAGGCAGCTGAAAGACACCACAAAAGTTGTTCTACCAGCTTTCTGGGCTGAGATGGGGAACCGCTGACTTTTGGACTCGGCCGGTGACAAAATGTTCCAAACACACCCCATGCACAACTCCACCGGGGAAGGTGCCAGCAAGGAGTTCTCTGGTAGTTTTTACACTGCTCTGCTAGGCAGCTGAAAGACACCACAAAAGTTGTTCTACCAGCTTTCTGGGCTGAGATGGGGAACCGCTGACTTTTGGACTCGGCCGGTGAAAAAATGTTCCAAACACACCCCATGCACAACTCCACCGGGGAAGGTGCCAGCAAGGAGTTCTCTGGTAGTTTTTACACTGCTCTGCTAGGCAGCTGAAAGACACCACAAAAGTTGTTCTACCAGCTTTCTGGGCTGAGATGGGGAACCGCTGACTTTTGGAGTCGGCCGGTGAAAAAATGTTCCAAACACACCCCATGCACAACTCCACCGGGGAAGGTGCCAGCAAGGAGTTCTCTGGTAGTTTTTACACTGCTCTGCTAGGCAGCTGAAAGACACCACAAAAGTTGTTCTACCAGCTTTCTGGGCTGAGATGGGGAACCGCTGACTTTTGGACTCGGCCGGTGAAAAAATGTTCCAAACACACCCCATGCACAACTCCACCGGGAAGGTGCCAGCAAGGAGTTCTCTGGTAGTTTTTACACTGCTCTGCTAGGCAGCTGAAAGACACCACAAAAGTTGTTCTACCAGCTTTCTGGGCTGAGATGGGGAACCGCTGACTTTTGACTCGGCCGGTGAAAAAATGTTCCAAACACACCCCATGCACAACTCCACCGGGGAAGGTGCCAGCAAGGAGTTCTCTGGTAGTTTTTACACTGCTCTGCTAGGCAGCTGAAAGACACCACAAAAGTTGTTCTACCAGCTTTCTGGGCTGAGATGGGGAACCGCTGACTTTTGGACTCGGCCGGTGAAAAAATGTTCCAAACACACCCCATGCACAACTCCACCGGGGAAGGTGCCAGCAAGGAGTTCTCTGGTAGTTTTTACACTGCTCCGCTAGGCAGCTGAAAGACACCACAAAAGTTGTTCTACCAGCTTTCTGGGCTGAGATGGGGAACCGCTGACTTTTGGACTCGGCCGGTGAAAAAATGTTCCAAACACACCCCATGCACAACTCCACCGGGGAAGGTGCCAGCAAGGAGTTCTCTGGTAGTTTTTACACTGCTCTGCTAGGCAGCTGAAAGACACCACAAAAGTTGTTCTACCAGCTTTCTGGGCTGAGATGGGGAACCGCTGACTTTTGGAGTCGGCCGGTGAAAAAATGTTCCAAACACACCCCATGCACAACTCCACCGGGGAAGGTGCCAGCAAGGAGTTCTCTGGTAGTTTTTACACTGCTCTGCTAGGCAGCTGAAAGACACCACAAAAGTTGTTCTACCAGCTTTCTGGGCTGAGATGGGGAACCGCTGACTTTTGGACTCGGCCGGTGAAAAAATGTTCCAAACACACCCCATGCACAACTCCACCGGGGAAGGTGCCAGCAAGGAGTTCTCTGGTAGTTTTTACACTGCTCTGCTAGGCAGCTGAAAGACACCACAAAAGTTGTTCTACCAGCTTTCTGGGCTGAGATGGGGAACCGCTGACTTTTGGACTCGGCCGGTGAAAAAATGTTCCAAACACACCCCATGCACAACTCCACCGGGGAAGGTGCCAGCAAGGAGTTCTCTGGTAGTTTTTACACTGCTCTGCTAGGCAGCTGAAAGACACCACAAAAGTTGTTCTACCAGCTTTCTGGGCTGAGATGGGGAACCGCTGACTTTTGGAGTCGGCCGGTGAAAAAATGTTCCAAACACACCCCATGCACAACTCCACCGGGGAAGGTGCCAGCAAGGAGTTCTCTGGTAGTTTTTACACTGCTCTGCTAGGCAGCTGAAAGACACCACAAAAGTTGTTCTACCAGCTTTCTGGGCTGAGATGGGGAACCGCTGACTTTTGGACTCGGCCGGTGAAAAAATGTTCCAAACACACCCCATGCACAACTCCACCGGGGAAGGTGCCAGCAAGGAGTTCTCTGGTAGTTTTTACACTGCTCTGCTAGGCAGCTGAAAGACACCACAAAAGTTGTTCTACCAGCTTTCTGGGCTGAGATGGGGAACCGCTGACTTTTGGACTCGGCCGGTGAAAAAATGTTCCAAACACACCCCATGCACAACTCCACCGGGAAGGTGCCAGCAAGGAGTTCTCTGGTAGTTTTTACACTGCTCTGCTAGGCAGCTGAAAGACACCACAAAAGTTGTTCTACCAGCTTTCTGGGCTGAGATGGGGAACCGCTGACTTTTGGACTCGGCCGGTGAAAAAATGTTCCAAACGCACCCCATGCACAACTCCACGGGGAAGGTGCCAGCAAGGAGTTCTCTGGTAGTTTTTACACTGCTCTGCTAGGCAGCTGAAAGACACCACAAAAGTTGTTCTACCAGCTTTCTGGGCTGAGATGGGGAACCGCTGACTTTTGGACTCGGCCGGTGAAAAAATGTTCCAAACACACCCCATGCACAACTCCACCGGGGAAGGTGCCAGCAAGGAGTTCTCTGGTAGTTTTTACACTGCTCTGCTAGGCAGCTGAAAGACACCACAAAAGTTGTTCTACCAGCTTTCTGGGCTGAGATGGGGAACCGCTGACTTTTGGACTCGGCCGGTGAAAAAATGTTCCAAACACACCCCATGCACAACTCCACCGGGGAAGGTGCCAGCAAGGAGTTCTCTGGTAGTTTTTACACTGCTCTGCTAGGCAGCTGAAAGACACCACAAAAGTTGTTCTACCAGCTTTCTGGGCTGAGATGGGGAACCGCTGACTTTTGGACTCGGCCGGTGAAAAAATGTTCCAAACACACCCCATGCACAACTCCACCGGGGAAGGTGCCAGCAAGGAGTTCTCTGGTAGTTTTTACACTGCTCTGCTAGGCAGCTGAAAGACACCACAAAAGTTGTTCTACCAGCTTTCTGGGCTGAGATGGGGAACCGCTGACTTTTGGACTCGGCCGGTGAAAAAATGTTCCAAACACACCCCATGCACAACTCCACCGGGGAAGGTGCCAGCAAGGAGTTCTCTGGTAGTTTTTACACTGCTCTGCTAGGCAGCTGAAAGACACCACAAAAGTTGTTCTACCAGCTTTCTGGGCTGAGATGGGGAACCGCTGACTTTTGACTCGGCCGGTGAAAAAATGTTCCAAACACACCCCATGCACAACTCCACCGGGGAAGGTGCCAGCAAGGAGTTCTCTGGTAGTTTTTACACTGCTCTGCTAGGCAGCTGAAAGACACCACAAAAGTTGTTCTACCACCTTTCTGGGCTGAGATGGGGAACCGCTGACTTTTGGACTCGGCCGGTGAAAAAATGTTCCAAACACACCCCATGCACAACTCCACCGGGGAAGGTGCCAGCAAGGAGTTCTCTGGTAGTTTTTACACTGCTCTGCTAGGCAGCTGAAAGACACCACAAAAGTTGTTCTACCAGCTTTCTGGGCTGAGATGGGGAACCGCTGACTTTTGGACTCGGCCGGTGAAAAAATGTTCCAAACACACCCCATGCACAACTCCACCGGGGAAGGTGCCAGCAAGGAGTTCTCTGGTAGTTTTTACACTGCTCCGCTAGGCAGCTGAAAGACACCACAAAAGTTGTTCTACCAGCTTTCTGGGCTGAGATGGGGAACCGCTGACTTTTGGACTCGGCCGGTGAAAAAATGTTCCAAACACACCCCATGCACAACTCCACCGGGGAAGGTGCCAGCAAGGAGTTCTCTGGTAGTTTTTACACTGCTCTGCTAGGCAGCTGAAAGACACCACAAAAGTTGTTCTACCAGCTTTCTGGGCTGAGATGGGGAACCGCTGACTTTTGGACTCGGCCGTGAAAAAATGTTCCAAACACACCCCATGCACAACTCCACCGGGGAAGGTGCCAGCAAGGAGTTCTCTGGTAGTTTTTACACTGCTCTGCTAGGCAGCTGAAAGACACCACAAAAGTTGTTCTACCAGCTTTCTGGGCTGAGATGGGGAACCGCTGACTTTTGGACTCGGCCGGTGAAAAAATGTTCCAAACACACCCCATGCACAACTCCACCGGGGAAGGTGCCAGCAAGGAGTTCTCTGGTAGTTTTTACACTGCTCTGCTAGGCAGCTGAAAGACACCACAAAAGTTGTTCTACCAGCTTCCTGGCTGAGATGGGGAACCGCTGACTTTTGGACTCGGCCGGTGAAAAAATGTTCCAAACACACCCCATGCACAACTCCACCGGGGAAGGTGCCAGCAAGGAGTTCTCTGGTAGTTTTTACACTGCTCTGCTAGGCAGCTGAAAGACACCACAAAAGTTGTTCTACCAGCTTTCTGGGCTGAGATGGGGAACCGCTGACTTTTGGAGTCGGCCGGTGAAAAAATGTTCCAAACACACCCCATGCACAACTCCACCGGGAAGGTGCCAGCAAGGAGTTCTCTGGTAGTTTTTACACTGCTCTGCTAGGCAGCTGAAAGACACCACAAAAGTTGTTCTACCAGCTTTCTGGGCTGAGATGGGGAACCGCTGACTTTTGGACTCGGCCGGTGAAAAAATGTTCCAAACACACCCCATGCACAACTCCACCGGGAAGGTGCCAGCAAGGAGTTCTCTGGTAGTTTTTACACTGCTCTGCTAGGCAGCTGAAAGACACCACAAAAGTTGTTCTACCAGCTTTCTGGGCTGAGATGGGGAACCGCTGACTTTTGGACTCGGCCGGTGAAAAAATGTTCCAAACACACCCCATGCACAACTCCACCGGGGAAGGTGCCAGCAAGGAGTTCTCTGGTAGTTTTTACACTGCTCTGCTAGGCAGCTGAAAGACACCACAAAAGTTGTTCTACCAGCTTTCTTGGCTGAGATGGGGAACCGCTGACTTTTGGACTCGGCCGGTGAAAAAATGTTCCAAACACACCCCATGCACAACTCCACCGGGAAGGTGCCAGCAAGGAGTTCTCTGGTAGTTTTTACACTGCTCTGCTAGGCAGCTGAAAGACACCACAAAAGTTGTTCTACCAGCTTTCTGGGCTGAGATGGGGAACCGCTGACTTTTGGACTCGGCCGGTGAAAAAATGTTCCAAACACACCCCATGCACAACTCCACCGGGAAGGTGCCAGCAAGGAGTTCTCTGGTAGTTTTTACACTGCTCTGCTAGGCAGCTGAAAGACACCACAAAAGTTGTTCTACCAGCTTTCTGGGCTGAGATGGGGAACCGCTGACTTTTTGACTCGGCCGGTGAAAAAATGTTCCAAACACACCCCATGCACAACTCCACCGGGGAAGGTGCCAGCAAGGAGTTCTCTGGTAGTTTTTACACTGCTCTGCTAGGCAGCTGAAAGACACCACAAAAGTTGTTCTACCAGCTTTCTGGGCTGAGATGGGGAACCGCTGACTTTTGGACTCGGCCGGTGAAAAAATGTTCCAAACACACCCCATGCACACCTCCACCGGGAAGGTGCCAGCAAGGAGTTCTCTGGTAGTTTTTACACTGCTCTGCTAGGCAGCTGAAAGACACCACAAAAGTTGTTCTACCAGCTTTCTGGGCTGAGATGGGGAACCGCTGACTTTTGGACTCGGCCGGTGAAAAAATGTTCCAAACACACCCCATGCACAACTCCACCGGGAAGGTGCCAGCAAGGAGTTCTCTGGTAGTTTTTACACTGCTCTGCTAGGCAGCTGAAAGACACCACAAAAGTTGTTCTACCAGCTTTCTGGGCTGAGATGGGGAACCGCTGACTTTTGGACTCGGCCGGTGAAAAAATGTTCCAAACACACCCCATGCACAACTCCACCGGGGAAGGTGCCAGCAAGGAGTTCTCTGGTAGTTTTTACACTGCTCTGCTAGGCAGCTGAAAGACACCACAAAAGTTGTTCTACCAGCTTTCTGGGCTGAGATGGGGAACCGCTGACTTTTGGACTCGGCCGGTGAAAAAATGTTCCAAACACACCCCATGCACAACTCCACCGGGGAAGGTGCCAGCAAGGAGTTCTCTGGTAGTTTTTACACTGCTCTGCTAGGCAGCTGAAAGACACCACAAAAGTTGTTCTACCAGCTTTCTGGGCTGAGATGGGGAACCGCTGACTTTTGGAGTCGGCCGGTGAAAAAATGTTCCAAACACACCCCATGCACAACTCCACCGGGAAGGTGCCAGCAAGGAGTTCTCTGGTAGTTTTTACACTGCTCTGCTAGGCAGCTGAAAGACACCACAAAAGTTGTTCTACCAGCTTTCTGGGCTGAGATGGGGAACCGCTGACTTTTGGACTCGGCCGGTGAAAAAATGTTCCAAACACACCCCATGCACAACTCCACCGGGAAGGTGCCAGCAAGGAGTTCTCTGGTAGTTTTTACACTGCTCTGCTAGGCAGCTGAAAGACACCACAAAAGTTGTTCTACCAGCTTTCTGGGCTGAGATGGGGAACCGCTGACTTTTGGACTCGGCCGGTGAAAAAATGTTCCAAACACACCCCATGCACAACTCCACCGGGGAAGGTGCCAGCAAGGAGTTCTCTGGTAGTTTTTACACTGCTCTGCTAGGCAGCTGAAAGACACCACAAAAGTTGTTCTACCAGCTTTCTGGGCTGAGATGGGGAACCGCTGACTTTTGGACTCGGCCGGTGAAAAAATGTTCCAAACACACCCCATGCACAACTCCACCGGGGAAGGTGCCAGCAAGGAGTTCTCTGGTAGTTTTTACACTGCTCTGCTAGGCAGCTGAAAGACACCACAAAAGTTGTTCTACCAGCTTTCTGGGCTGAGATGGGGAACCGCTGACTTTTGGACTCGGCCGGTGAAAAAATGTTCCAAACACACCCCATGCACAACTCCACCGGGGAAGGTGCCAGCAAGGAGTTCTCTGGTAGTTTTTACACTGCTCTGCTAGGCAGCTGAAAGACACCACAAAAGTTGTTCTACCAGCTTTCTGGGCTGAGATGGGGAACCGCTGACTTTTGGAGTCGGCCGGTGAAAAAATGTTCCAAACACACCCCATGCACAACTCCACCGGGGAAGGTGCCAGCAAGGAGTTCTCTGGTAGTTTTTACACTGCTCTGCTAGGCAGCTGAAAGACACCACAAAAGTTGTTCTACCAGCTTTCTGGGCTGAGATGGGGAACCGCTGACTTTTGGACTCGGCCGGTGAAAAAATGTTCCAAACACACCCCATGCACCACTCCACCGGGAAGGTGCCAGCAAGGAGTTCTCTGGTAGTTTTTACACTGCTCTGCTAGGCAGCTGAAAGACACCACAAAAGTTGTTCTACCAGCTTTCTGGGCTGAGATGGGGAACCGCTGACTTTTGGACTCGGCCGGTGAAAAAATGTTCCAAACACACCCCATGCACAACTCCACCGGGGAAGGTGCCAGCAAGGAGTTCTCTGGTAGTTTTTACACTGCTCTGCTAGGCAGCTGAAAGACACCACAAAAGTTGTTCTACCAGCTTTCTGGGCTGAGATGGGGAACCGCTGACTTTTGGAGTCGGCCGGTGAAAAAATGTTCCAAACACACCCCATGCACAACTCCACCGGGAAGGTGCCAGCAAGGAGTTCTCTGGTAGTTTTTACACTGCTCTGCTAGGCAGCTGAAAGACACCACAAAAGTTGTTCTACCAGCTTTCTGGGCTGAGATGGGGAACCGCTGACTTTTGGACTCGGCCGGTGAAAAAATGTTCCAAACACACCCCATGCACAACTCCACCGGGGAAGGTGCCAGCAAGGAGTTCTCTGGTAGTTTTTACACTGCTCTGCTAGGCAGCTGAAAGACACCACAAAAGTTGTTCTACCAGCTTTCTGGGCTGAGATGGGGAACCGCTGACTTTTGGACTCGGCCGGTGAAAAAATGTTCCAAACACACCCCATGCACAACTCCACCGGGGAAGGTGCCAGCAAGGAGTTCTCTGGTAGTTTTTACACTGCTCTGCTAGGCAGCTGAAAGACACCACAAAAGTTGTTCTACCAGCTTTCTGGGCTGAGATGGGGAACCGCTGACTTTTGGACTCGGCCGGTGAAAAAATGTTCCAAACACACCCCATGCACAACTCCACCGGGGAAGGTGCCAGCAAGGAGTTCTCTGGTAGTTTTTACACTGCTCTGCTAGGCAGCTGAAAGACACCACAAAAGTTGTTCTACCAGCTTTCTGGGCTGAGATGGGGAACCGCTGACTTTTGGACTCGGCCGGTGAAAAAATGTTCCAAACACACCCCATGCACAACTCCACCGGGGAGGTGCCAGCAAGGAGTTCTCTGGTAGTTTTTACACTGCTCTGCTAGGCAGCTGAAAGACACCACAAAAGTTGTTCTACCAGCTTTCTGGGCTGAGATGGGGAACCGCTGACTTTTGGACTCGGCCGGTGAAAAAATGTTCCAAACACACCCCATGCACAACTCCACCGGGGAAGGTGCCAGCAAGGAGTTCTCTGGTAGTTTTTACACTGCTCTGCTAGGCAGCTGAAAGACACCACAAAAGTTGTTCTACCAGCTTTCTGGGCTGAGATGGGGAACCGCTGACTTTTGGAGTCGGCCGGTGAAAAAATGTTCCAAACACACCCCATGCACAACTCCACCGGGGAAGGTGCCAGCAAGGAGTTCTCTGGTAGTTTTTACACTGCTCTGCTAGGCAGCTGAAAGACACCACAAAAGTTGTTCTACCAGCTTTCTGGGCTGAGATGGGGAACCGCTGACTTTTGGACTCGGCCGGTGAAAAAATGTTCCAAACACACCCCATGCACAACTCCACCGGGAAGGTGCCAGCAAGGAGTTCTCTGGTAGTTTTTACACTGCTCTGCTAGGCAGCTGAAAGACACCACAAAAGTTGTTCTACCAGCTTTCTGGGCTGAGATGGGGAACCGCTGACTTTTGGACTCGGCCGGTGAAAAAATGTTCCAAACACACCCCATGCACAACTCCACCGGGGAAGGTGCCAGCAAGGAGTTCTCTGGTAGTTTTTACACTGCTCTGCTAGGCAGCTGAAAGACACCACAAAAGTTGTTCTACCAGCTTTCTGGGCTGAGATGGGGAACCGCTGACTTTTGGACTCGGCCGGTGAAAAAATGTTCCAAACACACCCCATGCACAACTCCACCGGGGAAGGTGCCAGCAAGGAGTTCTCTGGTAGTTTTTACACTGCTCTGCTAGGCAGCTGAAAGACACCACAAAAGTTGTTCTACCAGCTTTCTGGGCTGAGATGGGGAACCGCTGACTTTTGGAGTCGGCCGGTGAAAAAATGTTCCAAACACACCCCATGCACAACTCCACCGGGAAGGTGCCAGCAAGGAGTTCTCTGGTAGTTTTTACACTGCTCTGCTAGGCAGCTGAAAGACACCACAAAAGTTGTTCTACCAGCTTTCTGGGCTGAGATGGGGAACCGCTGACTTTTGGACTCGGCCGGTGAAAAAATGTTCCAAACACACCCCATGCACAACTCCACCGGGGAAGGTGCCAGCAAGGAGTTCTCTGGTAGTTTTTACACTGCTCTGCTAGGCAGCTGAAAGACACCACAAAAGTTGTTCTACCAGCTTTCTGGGCTGAGATGGGGAACCGCTGACTTTTGGACTCGGCCGGTGAAAAAATGTTCCAAACACACCCCATGCACAACTCCACCGGGGAAGGTGCCAGCAAGGAGTTCTCTGGTAGTTTTTACACTGCTCTGCTAGGCAGCTGAAAGACACCACAAAAGTTGTTCTACCAGCTTTCTGGGCTGAGATGGGGAACCGCTGACTTTTGGACTCGGCCGGTGAAAAAATGTTCCAAACACACCCCATGCACAACTCCACCGGGGAAGGTGCCAGCAAGGAGTTCTCTGGTAGTTTTTACACTGCTCTGCTAGGCAGCTGAAAGACACCACAAAAGTTGTTCTACCAGCTTTCTGGGCTGAGATGGGGAACCGCTGACTTTTGGACTCGGCCGGTGAAAAAATGTTCCAAACACACCCCATGCACACCTCCACCGGGGAAGGTGCCAGCAAGGAGTTCTCTGGTAGTTTTTACACTGCTCTGCTAGGCAGCTGAAAGACACCACAAAAGTTGTTCTACCAGCTTTCTGGGCTGAGATGGGGAACCGCTGACTTTTGGACTCGGCCGGTGAAAAAATGTTCCAAACACACCCCATGCACAACTCCACCGGGGAAGGTGCCAGCAAGGAGTTCTCTGGTAGTTTTTACACTGCTCTGCTAGGCAGCTGAAAGACACCACAAAAGTTGTTCTACCAGCTTTCTGGCTGAGATGGGGAACCGCTGACTTTTGGACTCGGCCGGTGAAAAAATGTTCCAAACACACCCCATGCACAACTCCACCGGGGAAGGTGCCAGCAAGGAGTTCTCTGGTAGTTTTTACACTGCTCTGCTAGGCAGCTGAAAGACACCACAAAAGTTGTTCTACCAGCTTTCTGGGCTGAGATGGGGAACCGCTGACTTTTGGAGTCGGCCGGTGAAAAAATGTTCCAAACACACCCCATGCACAACTCCACCGGGAAGGTGCCAGCAAGGAGTTCTCTGGTAGTTTTTACACTGCTCTGCTAGGCAGCTGAAAGACACCACAAAAGTTGTTCTACCAGCTTTCTGGGCTGAGATGGGGAACCGCTGACTTTTGGACTCGGCCGGTGAAAAAATGTTCCAAACACACCCCATGCACAACTCCACCGGGGAAGGTGCCAGCAAGGAGTTCTCTGGTAGTTTTTACACTGCTCTGCTAGGCAGCTGAAAGACACCACAAAAGTTGTTCTACCAGCTTTCTGGGCTGAGATGGGGAACCGCTGACTTTTGGACTCGGCCGGTGAAAAAATGTTCCAAACACACCCCATGCACAACTCCACCGGGGAAGGTGCCAGCAAGGAGTTCTCTGGTAGTTTTTACACTGCTCTGCTAGGCAGCTGAAAGACACCACAAAAGTTGTTCTACCAGCTTTCTGGGCTGAGATGGGGAACCGCTGACTTTGGACTCGGCCGGTGAAAAAATGTTCCAAACACACCCCATGCACAACTCCACCGGGGAAGGTGCCAGCAAGGAGTTCTCTGGTAGTTTTTACACTGCTCTGCTAGGCAGCTGAAAGACACCACAAAAGTTGTTCTACCAGCTTTCTGGGCTGAGATGGGGAACCGCTGACTTTTGGACTCGGCCGGTGAAAAAATGTTCCAAACACACCCCATGCACAACTCCACCGGGAAGGTGCCAGCAAGGAGTTCTCTGGTAGTTTTTACACTGCTCTGCTAGGCAGCTGAAAGACACCACAAAAGTTGTTCTACCACCAGCTTTCTGGGCTGAGATGGGGAACCGCTGACTTTTGGACTCGGCCGGTGAAAAAATGTTCCAAACACACCCCATGCACAACTCCACCGGGGAAGGTGCCAGCAAGGAGTTCTCTGGTAGTTTTTACACTGCTCTGCTAGGCAGCTGAAAGACACCACAAAAGTTGTTCTACCAGCTTTCTGGGCTGAGATGGGGAACCGCTGACTTTTGGACTCGGCCGGTGAAAAAATGTTCCAAACACACCCCATGCACAACTCCACCGGGAAGGTGCCAGCAAGGAGTTCTCTGGTAGTTTTTACACTGCTCTGCTAGGCAGCTGAAAGACACCACAAAAGTTGTTCTACCAGCTTTCTGGGCTGAGATGGGGAACCGCTGACTTTTGGACTCGGCCGGTGAAAAAATGTTCCAAACACACCCCATGCACAACTCCACCGGGGAAGGTGCCAGCAAGGAGTTCTCTGGTAGTTTTTACACTGCTCTGCTAGGCAGCTGAAAGACACCACAAAAGTTGTTCTACCAGCTTTCTGGGCTGAGATGGGGAACCGCTGACTTTTGGAGTCGGCCGGTGAAAAAATGTTCCAAACACACCCCATGCACAACTCCACCGGGAAGGTGCCAGCAAGGAGTTCTCTGGTAGTTTTTACACTGCTCTGCTAGGCAGCTGAAAGACACCACAAAAGTTGTTCTACCAGCTTTCTGGGCTGAGATGGGGAACCGCTGACTTTTGGACTCGGCCGGTGAAAAAATGTTCCAAACACACCCCATGCACAACTCCACCGGGGAAGGTGCCAGCAAGGAGTTCTCTGGTAGTTTTTACACTGCTCTGCTAGGCAGCTGAAAGACACCACAAAAGTTGTTCTACCAGCTTTCTGGGCTGAGATGGGGAACCGCTGACTTTTGGACTCGGCCGGTGAAAAAATGTTCCAAACACACCCCATGCACAACTCCACCGGGAAGGTGCCAGCAAGGAGTTCTCTGGTAGTTTTTACACTGCTCTGCTAGGCAGCTGAAAGACACCACAAAAGTTGTTCTACCAGCTTTCTGGGCTGAGATGGGGAACCGCTGACTTTTGGACTCGGCCGGTGAAAAAATGTTCCAAACACACCCCATGCACAACTCCACCGGGGAAGGTGCCAGCAAGGAGTTCTCTGGTAGTTTTTACACTGCTCTGCTAGGCAGCTGAAAGACACCACAAAAGTTGTTCTACCAGCTTTCTGGGCTGAGATGGGGAACCGCTGACTTTTGGACTCGGCCGGTGAAAAAATGTTCCAAACACACCCCATGCACAACTCCACCGGGAAGGTGCCAGCAAGGAGTTCTCTGGTAGTTTTTACACTGCTCTGCTAGGCAGCTGAAAGACACCACAAAAGTTGTTCTACCAGCTTTCTGGGCTGAGATGGGAACCGCTGACTTTTGGACTCGGCCGGTGAAAAAATGTTCCAAACACACCCCATGCACAACTCCACCGGGAAGGTGCCAGCAAGGAGTTCTCTGGTAGTTTTTACACTGCTCTGCTAGGCAGCTGAAAGACACCACAAAAGTTGTTCTACCAGCTTTCTGGGCTGAGATGGGGAACCGCTGACTTTTGGACTCGGCCGGTGAAAAAATGTTCCAAACACACCCCATGCACAACTCCACCGGGGAAGGTGCCAGCAAGGAGTTCTCTGGTAGTTTTTACACTGCTCTGCTAGGCAGCTGAAAGACACCACAAAAGTTGTTCTACCAGCTTTCTGGCTGAGATGGGGAACCGCTGACTTTTTGACTCGGCCGGTGAAAAAATGTTCCAAACACACCCCATGCACAACTCCACCGGGGAAGGTGCCAGCAAGGAGTTCTCTGGTAGTTTTTACACTGCTCTGCTAGGCAGCTGAAAGACACCACAAAAGTTGTTCTACCAGCTTTCTGGGCTGAGATGGGGAACCGCTGACTTTTTGACTCGGCCGGTGAAAAAATGTTCCAAACACACCCCATGCACAACTCCACCGGGGAAGGTGCCAGCAAGGAGTTCTCTGGTAGTTTTTACACTGCTCTGCTAGGCAGCTGAAAGACACCACAAAAGTTGTTCTACCAGCTTTCTGGGCTGAGATGGGGAACCGCTGACTTTTGGACTCGGCCGGTGAAAAAATGTTCCTAACACACCCCATGCACAACTCCACCGGGGAGGTGCCAGCAAGGAGTTCTCTGGTAGTTTTTACACTGCTCTGCTAGGCAGCTGAAAGACACCACAAAAGTTGTTCTACCAGCTTTCTGGGCTGAGATGGGGAACCGCTGACTTTTTGACTCGGCCGGTGAAAAAATGTTCCAAACACACCCCATGCACAACTCCACCGGGGAAGGTGCCAGCAAGGAGTTCTCTGGTAGTTTTTACACTGCTCTGCTAGGCAGCTGAAAGACACCACAAAAGTTGTTCTACCAGCTTTCTGGGCTGAGATGGGGAACCGCTGACTTTTGGACTCGGCCGGTGAAAAAATGTTCCAAACACACCCCATGCACAACTCCACCGGGGAAGGTGCCAGCAAGGAGTTCTCTGGTAGTTTTTACACTGCTCTGCTAGGCAGCTGAAAGACACCACAAAAGTTGTTCTACCACCTTTCTGGGGCTGAGATGGGGAACCGCTGACTTTTGGACTCGGCCGGTGAAAAAAGTTCCAAACACACCCCATGCACAACTCCACCGGGAAGGTGCCAGCAAGGAGTTCTCTGGTAGTTTTTACACTGCTCTGCTAGGCAGCTGAAAGACACCACAAAAGTTGTTCTACCAGCTTTCTGGGCTGAGATGGGGAACCGCTGACTTTTGGACTCGGCCGGTGAAAAAATGTTCCAAACACACCCCATGCACAACTCCACCGGGAAGGTGCCAGCAAGGAGTTCTCTGGTAGTTTTTACACTGCTCTGCTAGGCAGCTGAAAGACACCACAAAAGTTGTTCTACCAGCTTTCTGGGCTGAGATGGGGAACCGCTGACTTTTGGACTCGGCCGGTGAAAAAATGTTCCAAACACACCCCATGCACAACTCCACCGGGAAGGTGCCAGCAAGGAGTTCTCTGGTAGTTTTTACACTGCTCTGCTAGGCAGCTGAAAGACACCACAAAAGTTGTTCTACCAGCTTTCTGGGCTGAGATGGGGAACCGCTGACTTTTGGACTCGGCCGGTGAAAAAATGTTCCAAACACACCCCATGCACAACTCCACCGGGGAAGGTGCCAGCAAGGAGTTCTCTGGTAGTTTTTACACTGCTCTGCTAGGCAGCTGAAAGACACCACAAAAGTTGTTCTACCAGCTTTCTGGGCTGAGATGGGGAACCGCTGACTTTTGGACTCGGCCGGTGAAAAAATGTTCCAAACACACCCCATGCACAACTCCACCGGGAAGGTGCCAGCAAGGAGTTCTCTGGTAGTTTTTACACTGCTCTGCTAGGCAGCTGAAAGACACCACAAAAGTTGTTCTACCAGCTTTCTGGGCTGAGATGGGGAACCGCTGACTTTTGGACTCGGCCGGTGAAAAAATGTTCCAAACACACCCCATGCACAACTCCACCGGGGAAGGTGCCAGCAAGGAGTTCTCTGGTAGTTTTTTACACTGCTCTGCTAGGCAGCTGAAAGACACCACAAAAGTTGTTCTACCAGCTTTCTGGGCTGAGATGGGGAACCGCTGACTTTTGGACTCGGCCGGTGAAAAAATGTTCCAAACACACCCCATGCACAACTCCACCGGGGAAGGTGCCAGCAAGGAGTTCTCTGGTAGTTTTTACACTGCTCTGCTAGGCAGCTGAAAGACACCACAAAAGTTGTTCTACCAGCTTTCTGGGCTGAGATGGGGAACCGCTGACTTTTTGACTCGGCCGGTGAAAAAATGTTCCAAACACACCCCATGCACAACTCCACCGGGGAAGGTGCCAGCAAGGAGTTCTCTGGTAGTTTTTACACTGCTCTGCTAGGCAGCTGAAAGACACCACAAAAGTTGTTCTACCAGCTTTCTGGGCTGAGATGGGGAACCGCTGACTTTTGGACTCGGCCGGTGAAAAATGTTCCAAACACACCCCATGCACAACTCCACCGGGGAAGGTGCCAGCAAGGAGTTCTCTGGTAGTTTTTACACTGCTCTGCTAGGCAGCTGAAAGACACCACAAAAGTTGTTCTACCAGCTTTCTGGGCTGAGATGGGGAACCGCTGACTTTTGGACTCGGCCGGTGAAAAAATGTTCCAAACACACCCCATGCACAACTCCACCGGGGAAGGTGCCAGCAAGGAGTTCTCTGGTAGTTTTTACACTGCTCTGCTAGGCAGCTGAAAGACACCACAAAAGTTGTTCTACCAGCTTTCTGGGCTGAGATGGGGAACCGCTGACTTTTGACTCGGCCGGTGAAAAAATGTTCCAAACACACCCCATGCACAACTCCACCGGGAAGGTGCCAGCAAGGAGTTCTCTGGTAGTTTTTACACTGCTCTGCTAGGCAGCTGAAAGACACCACAAAAGTTGTTCTACCAGCTTTCTGGGCTGAGATGGGGAACCGCTGACTTTTGGACTCGGCCGGTGAAAAAATGTTCCAAACACACCCCATGCACAACTCCACCGGGGAAGGTGCCAGCAAGGAGTTCTCTGGTAGTTTTTACACTGCTCTGCTAGGCAGCTGAAAGACACCACAAAAGTTGTTCTACCAGCTTTCTGGGCTGAGATGGGGAACCGCTGACTTTTGGACTCGGCCGGTGAAAAAATGTTCCAAACACACCCCATGCACAACTCCACCGGGGAAGGTGCCAGCAAGGAGTTCTCTGGTAGTTTTTACACTGCTCTGCTAGGCAGCTGAAAGACACCACAAAAGTTGTTCTACCAGCTTTCTGGGCTGAGATGGGGAACCGCTGACTTTTGACTCGGCCGGTGAAAAAATGTTCCAAACACACCCCATGCACAACTCCACCGGGGAAGGTGCCAGCAAGGAGTTCTCTGGTAGTTTTTACACTGCTCTGCTAGGCAGCTGAAAGACACCACAAAAGTTGTTCTACCAGCTTTCTGGGCTGAGATGGGGAACCGCTGACTTTTGGACTCGGCCGGTGAAAAAATGTTCCAAACACACCCCATGCACAACTCCACCGGGGAAGGTGCCAGCAAGGAGTTCTCTGGTAGTTTTTACACTGCTCTGCTAGGCAGCTGAAAGACACCACAAAAGTTGTTCTACCAGCTTTCTGGGCTGAGATGGGGAACCGCTGACTTTTTGACTCGGCCGTGAAAAATATGTTCCAAACACACCCATGCACACCTCCACCCGGGGAAGGTGCCAGCAAGGAGTTCTCTGTAGTTTTTACACTGCTCTGCTAGGCAGCTGAAAGACACCACAAAAGTTGTTCTACCAGCTTTCTGGGCTGAGATGGGGAACCGCTGACTTTTGGACTCGGCCGGTGAAAAAATGTTCCAAACACACCCCATGCACAACTCCACCGGGGAAGGTGCCAGCAAGGAGTTCTCTGGTAGTTTTTACACTGCTCTGCTAGGCAGCTGAAAGACACCACAAAAGTTGTTCTACCAGCTTTCTGGGCTGAGATGGGGAACCGCTGACTTTTGGACTCGGCCGGTGAAAAAATGTTCCAAACACACCCCATGCACACCTCCACCGGGGAAGGTGCCAGCAAGGAGTTCTCTGGTAGTTTTTACATTGCTCTGCTAGGCAGCTGAAAGACACCACAAAAGTTGTTCTACCAGCTTTCTGGGCTGAGATGGGGAACCGCTGACTTTTGGACTCGGCCGGTGAAAAAATGTTCCAAACACACCCCATGCACACCTCCACCGGGGAAGGTGCCAGCAAGGAGTTCTCTGGTAGTTTTTACATTGCTCTGCTAGGCAGCTGAAAGACACCACAAAAGTTGTTCTACCAGCTTTCTGGGCTGAGATGGGGAACCGCTGACTTTTGGACTCGGCCGGTGAAAAAATGTTCCAAACACACCCCATGCACACCTCCACCGGGGAAGGTGCCAGCAAGGAGTTCTCTGGTAGTTTTTACATTGCTCTGCTAGGCAGCTGAAAGACACCACAAAAGTTGTTCTACCAGCTTTCTGGGCTGAGATGGGGAACCGCTGACTTTTGGACTCGGCCGGTGAAAAAATGTTCCAAACACACCCCATGCACACCTCCACCGGGGAAGGTGCCAGCAAGGAGTTCTCTGGTAGTTTTTACATTGCTCTGCTAGGCAGCTGAAAGACACCACAAAAGTTGTTCTACCAGCTTTCTGGGCTGAGATGGGGAACCGCTGACTTTTGGACTCGGCCGGTGAAAAAATGTTCCAAACACACCCCATGCACACCTCCACCGGGGAAGGTGCCAGCAAGGAGTTCTCTGGTAGTTTTTACATTGCTCTGCTAGGCAGCTGAAAGACACCACAAAAGTTGTTCTACCAGCTTTCTGGGCTGAGATGGGGAACCGCTGACTTTTGGACTCGGCCGGTGAAAAAATGTTCCAAACACACCCCATGCACACCTCCACCGGGGAAGGTGCCAGCAAGGAGTTCTCTGGTAGTTTTTACATTGCTCTGCTAGGCAGCTGAAAGACACCACAAAAGTTGTTCTACCAGCTTTCTGGGCTGAGATGGGGAACCGCTGACTTTTGGACTCGGCCGGTGAAAAAATGTTCCAAACACACCCCATGCACACCTCCACCGGGGAAGGTGCCAGCAAGGAGTTCTCTGGTAGTTTTTACATTGCTCTGCTAGGCAGCTGAAAGACACCACAAAAGTTGTTCTACCAGCTTTCTGGGCTGAGATGGGGAACCGCTGACTTTTTGACTCGGCCGGTGAAAAAATGTTCCAAACACACCCCATGCACACCTCCACCGGGGAAGGTGCCAGCAAGGAGTTCTCTGGTAGTTTTTACATTGCTCTGCTAGGCAGCTGAAAGACACCACAAAAGTTGTTCTACCAGCTTTCTGGGCTGAGATGGGGAACCGCTGACTTTTGGACTCGGCCGGTGAAAAAATGTTCCAAACACACCCCATGCACACCTCCACCGGGGAAGGTGCCAGCAAGGAGTTCTCTGGTAGTTTTTACACTGCTCTGCTAGGCAGCTGAAAGACACCACAAAAGTTGTTCTACCAGCTTTCTGGGCTGAGATGGGGAACCGCTGACTTTTGGACTCGGCCGGTGAAAAAATGTTCCAAACACACCCCATGCACACCTCCACCGGGGAAGGTGCCAGCAAGGAGTTCTCTGGTAGTTTTTACATTGCTCTGCTAGGCAGCTGAAAGACACCACAAAAGTTGTTCTACCAGCTTTCTGGGCTGAGATGGGGAACCGCTGACTTTTGGACTCGGCCGGTGAAAAAATGTTCCAAACACACCCCATGCACACCTCCACCGGGGAAGGTGCCAGCAAGGAGTTCTCTGGTAGTTTTTACATTGCTCTGCTAGGCAGCTGAAAGACACCACAAAAGTTGTTCTACCAGCTTTCTGGGCTGAGATGGGGAACCGCTGACTTTTGGACTCGGCCGGTGAAAAAATGTTCCAAACACACCCCATGCACACCTCCACCGGGGAAGGTGCCAGCAAGGAGTTCTCTGGTAGTTTTTACATTGCTCTGCTAGGCAGCTGAAAGACACCACAAAAGTTGTTCTACCAGCTTTCTGGGCTGAGATGGGGAACCGCTGACTTTTGGACTCGGCCGGTGAAAAAATGTTCCAAACACACCCCATGCACACCTCCACCGGGGAAGGTGCCAGCAAGGAGTTCTCTGGTAGTTTTTACATTGCTCTGCTAGGCAGCTGAAAGACACCACAAAAGTTGTTCTACCAGCTTTCTGGGCTGAGATGGGGAACCGCTGACTTTTGGACTCGGCCGGTGAAAAAATGTTCCAAACACACCCCATGCACAACTCCACCGGGGAAGGTGCCAGCAAGGAGTTCTCTGGTAGTTTTTACATTGCTCTGCTAGGCAGCTGAAAGACACCACAAAAGTTGTTCTACCAGCTTTCTGGGCTGAGATGGGGAACCGCTGACTTTTGGACTCGGCCGGTGAAAAAATGTTCCAAACACACCCCATGCACACCTCCACCGGGGAAGGTGCCAGCAAGGAGTTCTCTGGTAGTTTTTACATTGCTCTGCTAGGCAGCTGAAAGACACCACAAAAGTTGTTCTACCAGCTTTCTGGGCTGAGATGGGGAACCGCTGACTTTTGGACTCGGCCGGTGAAAAAATGTTCCAAACACACCCCATGCACAACTCCACCGGGGAAGGTGCCAGCAAGGAGTTCTCTGGTAGTTTTTACATTGCTCTGCTAGGCAGCTGAAAGACACCACAAAAGTTGTTCTACCAGCTTTCTGGGCTGAGATGGGGAACCGCTGACTTTTGGACTCGGCCGGTGAAAAAATGTTCCAAACACACCCCATGCACACCTCCACCGGGGAAGGTGCCAGCAAGGAGTTCTCTGGTGGTTTTTACATTGCTCTGCTAGGCAGCTGAAAGACACCACAAAAGTTGTTCTACCAGCTTTCTGGGCTGAGATGGGGAACCGCTGACTTTTGGACTCGGCCGGTGAAAAAATGTTCCAAACACACCCCATGCACACCTCCACCGGGGAAGGTGCCAGCAAGGAGTTCTCTGGTAGTTTTTACATTGCTCCTGCTAGGCAGCTGAAAGACACCACAAAAGTTGTTCTACCAGCTTTCTGGGCTGAGATGGGGAACCGCTGACTTTTGGACTCGGCCGGTGAAAAAATGTTCCAAACACACCCCATGCACACCTCCACCGGGGAAGGTGCCAGCAAGGAGTTCTCTGGTAGTTTTTACATTGCTCCTGCTAGGCAGCTGAAAGACACCACAAAAGTTGTTCTACCAGCTTTCTGGGCTGAGATGGGGAACCGCTGACTTTTGGACTCGGCCGGTGAAAAAATGTTCCAAACACACCCCATGCACACCTCCACCGGGGAAGGTGCCAGCAAGGAGTTCTCTGGTAGTTTTTACATTGCTCTGCTAGGCAGCTGAAAGACACCACAAAAGTTGTTCTACCAGCTTTCTGGGCTGAGATGGGGAACCGCTGACTTTTGGAGTCGGCCGGTGAAAAAATGTTCCAAACACACCCCATGCACACCTCCACCGGGGAAGGTGCCAGCAAGGAGTTCTCTGGTAGTTTTTACATTGCTCTGCTAGGCAGCTGAAAGACACCACAAAAGTTGTTCTACCAGCTTTCTGGGCTGAGATGGGGAACCGCTGACTTTTGGACTCGGCCGGTGAAAAAATGTTCCAAACACACCCCATGCACACCTCCACCGGGGAAGGTGCCAGCAAGGAGTTCTCTGGTAGTTTTTACATTGCTCTGCTAGGCAGCTGAAAGACACCACAAAAGTTGTTCTACCAGCTTTCTGGGCTGAGATGGGGAACCGCTGACTTTTGGACTCGGCCGGTGAAAAAATGTTCCAAACACACCCCATGCACACCTCCACCGGGGAAGGTGCCAGCAAGGAGTTCTCTGGTAGTTTTTACATTGCTCTGCTAGGCAGCTGAAAGACACCACAAAAGTTGTTCTACCAGCTTTCTGGGCTGAGATGGGGAACCGCTGACTTTTGGACTCGGCCGGTGAAAAAATGTTCCAAACACACCCCATGCACACCTCCACCGGGGAAGGTGCCAGCAAGGAGTTCTCTGGTAGTTTTTACATTGCTCTGCTAGGCAGCTGAAAGACACCACAAAAGTTGTTCTACCAGCTTTCTGGGCTGAGATGGGGAACCGCTGACTTTTGGACTCGGCCGGTGAAAAAATGTTCCAAACACACCCCATGCACACCTCCACCGGGGAAGGTGCCAGCAAGGAGTTCTCTGGTAGTTTTTACATTGCTCTGCTAGGCAGCTGAAAGACACCACAAAAGTTGTTCTACCAGCTTTCTGGGCTGAGATGGGGAACCGCTGACTTTTGGACTCGGCCGGTGAAAAAATGTTCCAAACACACCCCATGCACACCTCCACCGGGGAAGGTGCCAGCAAGGAGTTCTCTGGTAGTTTTTACATTGCTCTGCTAGGCAGCTGAAAGACACCACAAAAGTTGTTCTACCAGCTTTCTGGGCTGAGATGGGGAACCGCTGACTTTTGGACTCGGCCGGTGAAAAAATGTTCCAAACACACCCCATGCACACCTCCACCGGGGAAGGTGCCAGCAAGGAGTTCTCTGGTAGTTTTTACATTGCTCTGCTAGGCAGCTGAAAGACACCACAAAAGTTGTTCTACCAGATTTCTGGGCTGAGATGGGGAACCGCTGACTTTTGGACTCGGCCGGTGAAAAAATGTTCCAAACACACCCCATGCACACCTCCACCGGGGAAGGTGCCAGCAAGGAGTTCTCTGGTAGTTTTTACATTGCTCTGCTAGGCAGCTGAAAGACACCACAAAAGTTGTTCTACCAGCTTTCTGGGCTGAGATGGGGAACCGCTGACTTTTGGACTCGGCCGGTGAAAAAATGTTCCAAACACACCCCATGCACACCTCCACCGGGGAAGGTGCCAGCAAGGAGTTCTCTGGTAGTTTTTACATTGCTCTGCTAGGCAGCTGAAAGACACCACAAAAGTTGTTCTACCAGCTTTCTGGGCTGAGATGGGGAACCGCTGACTTTTGGACTCGGCCGGTGAAAAAATGTTCCAAACACACCCCATGCACACCTCCACCGGGGAAGGTGCCAGCAAGGAGTTCTCTGGTAGTTTTTACATTCCTCTGCTAGGCAGCTGAAAGACACCACAAAAGTTGTTCTACCAGCTTTCTGGGCTGAGATGGGGAACCGCTGACTTTTGGACTCGGCCGGTGAAAAAATGTTCCAAACACACCCCATGCACACCTCCACCGGGGAAGGTGCCAGCAAGGAGTTCTCTGGTAGTTTTTACATTGCTCTGCTAGGCAGCTGAAAGACACCACAAAAGTTGTTCTACCAGCTTTCTGGGCTGAGATGGGGAACCGCTGACTTTTGGACTCGGCCGGTGAAAAAATGTTCCAAACACACCCCATGCACACCTCCACCGGGGAAGGTGCCAGCAAGGAGTTCTCTGGTAGTTTTTACATTGCTCTGCTAGGCAGCTGAAAGACACCACAAAAGTTGTTCTACCAGCTTTCTGGGCTGAGATGGGGAACCGCTGACTTTTGGACTCGGCCGGTGAAAAAATGTTCCAAACACACCCCATGCACACCTCCACCGGGGAAGGTGCCAGCAAGGAGTTCTCTGGTAGTTTTTACATTGCTCTGCTAGGCAGCTGAAAGACACCACAAAAGTTGTTCTACCAGCTTTCTGGGCTGAGATGGGGAACCGCTGACTTTTGGACTCGGCCGGTGAAAAAATGTTCCAAACACACCCCATGCACACCTCCACCGGGGAAGGTGCCAGCAAGGAGTTCTCTGGTAGGTTTTTACATTGCTCTGCTAGGCAGCTGAAAGACACCACAAAAGTTGTTCTACCAGCTTTCTGGGCTGAGATGGGGAACCGCTGACTTTTGGACTCGGCCGGTGAAAAAATGTTCCAAACACACCCCATGCACACCTCCACCGGGGAAGGTGCCAGCAAGGAGTTCTCTGGTAGTTTTTACATTGCTCTGCTAGGCAGCTGAAAGACACCACAAAAGTTGTTCTACCAGCTTTCTGGGCTGAGATGGGGAACCGCTGACTTTTGGACTCGGCCGGTGAAAAAATGTTCCAAACACACCCCATGCACACCTCCACCGGGGAAGGTGCCAGCAAGGAGTTCTCTGGTAGTTTTTACATTGCTCTGCTAGGCAGCTGAAAGACACCACAAAAGTTGTTCTACCAGCTTTCTGGGCTGAGATGGGGAACCGCTGACTTTTGGAGTCGGCCGGTGAAAAAATGTTCCAAACACACCCCATGCACACCTCCACCGGGGAAGGTGCCAGCAAGGAGTTCTCTGGTAGTTTTTACATTGCTCTGCTAGGCAGCTGAAAGACACCACAAAAGTTGTTCTACCAGCTTTCTGGGCTGAGATGGGGAACCGCTGACTTTTGGACTCGGCCGGTGAAAAAATGTTCCAAACACACCCCATGCACACCTCCACCGGGGAAGGTGCCAGCAAGGAGTTCTCTGGTAGTTTTTACATTGCTCTGCTAGGCAGCTGAAAGACACCACAAAAGTTGTTCTACCAGCTTTCTGGGCTGAGATGGGGAACCGCTGACTTTTGGACTCGGCCGGTGAAAAAATGTTCCAAACACACCCCATGCACACCTCCACCGGGGAAGGTGCCAGCAAGGAGTTCTCTGGTAGTTTTTAAATTGCTCCGCTAGGCAGCTGAAAGACACCACAAAAGTTGTTCTACCAGCTTTCTGGGCTGAGATGGGGAACCGCTGACTTTTGGACTCGGCCGGTGAAAAAATGTTCCAAACACACCCCATGCACACCTCCACCGGGGAAGGTGCCAGCAAGGAGTTCTCTGGTAGTTTTTACATTGCTCTGCTAGGCAGCTGAAAGACACCACAAAAGTTGTTCTACCAGCTTTCTGGGCTGAGATGGGGAACCGCTGACTTTTGGACTCGGCCGGTGAAAAAATGTTCCAAACACACCCCATGCACACCTCCACCGGGGAAGGTGCCAGCAAGGAGTTCTCTGGTAGTTTTTACATTGCTCTGCTAGGCAGCTGAAAGACACCACAAAAGTTGTTCTACCAGCTTTCTGGGCTGAGATGGGGAACCGCTGACTTTTGGACTCGGCCGGTGAAAAAATGTTCCAAACACACCCCATGCACACCTCCACCGGGGAAGGTGCCAGCAAGGAGTTCTCTGGTAGTTTTTACATTGCTCTGCTAGGCAGCTGAAAGACACCACAAAAGTTGTTCTACCAGCTTTCTGGGCTGAGATGGGGAACCGCTGACTTTTGGACTCGGCCGGTGAAAAAATGTTCCAAACACACCCCATGCACACCTCCACCGGGGAAGGTGCCAGCAAGGAGTTCTCTGGTAGTTTTTACATTGCTCTGCTAGGCAGCTGAAAGACACCACAAAAGTTGTTCTACCAGCTTTCTGGGCTGAGATGGGGAACCGCTGACTTTTGGACTCGGCCGGTGAAAAAATGTTCCAAACACACCCCATGCACACCTCCACCGGGGAAGGTGCCAGCAAGGAGTTCTCTGGTAGTTTTTACATTGCTCTGCTAGGCAGCTGAAAGACACCACAAAAGTTGTTCTACCAGCTTTCTGGGCTGAGATGGGGAACCGCTGACTTTTGGACTCGGCCGGTGAAAAAATGTTCCAAACACACCCCATGCACACCTCCACCGGGGAAGGTGCCAGCAAGGAGTTCTCTGGTAGTTTTTACATTGCTCTGCTAGGCAGCTGAAAGACACCACAAAAGTTGTTCTACCAGCTTTCTGGGCTGAGATGGGGAACCGCTGACTTTTGGAGTCGGCCGGTGAAAAAATGTTCCAAACACACCCCATGCACACCTCCACCGGGGAAGGTGCCAGCAAGGAGTTCTCTGGTAGTTTTTACATTGCTCTGCTAGGCAGCTGAAAGACACCACAAAAGTTGTTCTACCAGCTTTCTGGGCTGAGATGGGGAACCGCTGACTTTTGGACTCGGCCGGTGAAAAAATGTTCCAAACACACCCCATGCACACCTCCACCGGGGAAGGTGCCAGCAAGGAGTTCTCTGGTAGTTTTTACATTGCTCTGCTAGGCAGCTGAAAGACACCACAAAAGTTGTTCTACCAGCTTTCTGGGCTGAGATGGGGAACCGCTGACTTTTGGTCTCGGCCGGTGAAAAAATGTTCCAAACACACCCCATGCACACCTCCACCGGGGAAGGTGCCAGCAAGGAGTTCTCTGGTAGTTTTTACATTGCTCTGCTAGGCAGCTGAAAGACACCACAAAAGTTGTTCTACCAGCTTTCTGGGCTGAGATGGGGAACCGCTGACTTTTGGACTCGGCCGGTGAAAAAATGTTCCAAACACACCCCATGCACACCTCCACCGGGGAAGGTGCCAGCAAGGAGTTCTCTGGTAGTTTTTACATTGCTCTGCTAGGCAGCTGAAAGACACCACAAAAGTTGTTCTACCAGCTTTCTGGGCTGAGATGGGGAACCGCTGACTTTTGGACTCGGCCGGTGAAAAAATGTTCCAAACACACCCCATGCACACCTCCACCGGGGAAGGTGCCAGCAAGGAGTTCTCTGGTAGTTTTTACATTGCTCTGCTAGGCAGCTGAAAGACACCACAAAAGTTGTTCTACCAGCTTTCTGGGCTGAGATGGGGAACCGCTGACTTTTGGACTCGGCCGGTGAAAAAATGTTCCAAACACACCCCATGCACACCTCCACCGGGGAAGGTGCCAGCAAGGAGTTCTCTGGTAGTTTTTACATTGCTCTGCTAGGCAGCTGAAAGACACCACAAAAGTTGTTCTACCAGCTTTCTGGGCTGAGATGGGGAACCGCTGACTTTTGGACTCGGCCGGTGAAAAAATGTTCCAAACACACCCCATGCACACCTCCACCGGGGAAGGTGCCAGCAAGGAGTTCTCTGGTAGTTTTTACATTGCTCCTGCTAGGCAGCTGAAAGACACCACAAAAGTTGTTCTACCAGCTTTCTGGGCTGAGATGGGGAACCGCTGACTTTTGGACTCGGCCGGTGAAAAAATGTTCCAAACACACCCCATGCACACCTCCACCGGGGAAGGTGCCAGCAAGGAGTTCTCTGGTAGTTTTTACATTGCTCTGCTAGGCAGCTGAAAGACACCACAAAAGTTGTTCTACCAGCTTTCTGGGCTGAGATGGGGAACCGCTGACTTTTGGACTCGGCCGGTGAAAAAATGTTCCAAACACACCCCATGCACACCTCCACCGGGGAAGGTGCCAGCAAGGAGTTCTCTGGTAGTTTTTACATTGCTCTGCTAGGCAGCTGAAAGACACCACAAAAGTTGTTCTACCAGCTTTCTGGGCTGAGATGGGGAACCGCTGACTTTTGGACTCGGCCGGTGAAAAAATGTTCCAAACACACCCCATGCACACCTCCACCGGGGAAGGTGCCAGCAAGGAGTTCTCTGGTAGTTTTTACATTGCTCAGCTAGGCAGCTGAAAGACACCACAAAAGTTGTTCTACCAGCTTTCTGGGCTGAGATGGGGAACCGCTGACTTTTGGACTCGGCCGGTGAAAAAATGTTCCAAACACACCCCATGCACACCTCCACCGGGGAAGGTGCCAGCAAGGAGTTCTCTGGTAGTTTTTACATTGCTCTGCTAGGCAGCTGAAAGACACCACAAAAGTTGTTCTACCAGCTTTCTGGGCTGAGATGGGGAACCGCTGACTTTTGGACTCGGCCGGTGAAAAAATGTTCCAAACACACCCCATGCACACCTCCACCGGGGAAGGTGCCAGCAAGGAGTTCTCTGGTAGTTTTTACATTGCTCTGCTAGGCAGCTGAAAGACACCACAAAAGTTGTTCTACCAGCTTTCTGGGCTGAGATGGGGAACCGCTGACTTTTGGACTCGGCCGGTGAAAAAATGTTCCAAACACACCCCATGCACACCTCCACCGGGGAAGGTGCCAGCAAGGAGTTCTCTGGTAGTTTTTACATTGCTCTGCTAGGCAGCTGAAAGACACCACAAAAGTTGTTCTACCAGCTTTCTGGGCTGAGATGGGGAACCGCTGACTTTTGGACTCGGCCGGTGAAAAAATGTTCCAAACACACCCCATGCACACCTCCACCGGGGAAGGTGCCAGCAAGGAGTTCTCTGGTAGGTTTTTACATTGCTCCTGCTAGGCAGCTGAAAGACACCACAAAAGTTGTTCTACCAGCTTTCTGGGCTGAGATGGGGAACCGCTGACTTTTGGACTCGGCCGGTGAAAAAATGTTCCAAACACACCCCATGCACACCTCCACCGGGGAAGGTGCCAGCAAGGAGTTCTCTGGTAGTTTTTACATTGCTCTGCTAGGCAGCTGAAAGACACCACAAAAGTTGTTCTACCAGCTTTCTGGGCTGAGATGGGGAACCGCTGACTTTTGGAGTCGGCCGGTGAAAAAATGTTCCAAACACACCCCATGCACACCTCCACCGGGGAAGGTGCCAGCAAGGAGTTCTCTGGTAGTTTTTACATTGCTCTGCTAGGCAGCTGAAAGACACCACAAAAGTTGTTCTACCAGCTTTCTGGGCTAAGATGGGGAACCGCTGACTTTTGGAGTCGGCCGGTGAAAAAATGTTCCAAACACACCCCATGCACACCTCCACCGGGGAAGGTGCCAGCAAGGAGTTCTCTGGTAGTTTTTACATTGCTCTGCTAGGCAGCTGAAAGACACCACAAAAGTTGTTCTACCAGCTTTCTGGGCTGAGATGGGGAACCGCTGACTTTTGGACTCGGCCGGTGAAAAAATGTTCCAAACACACCCCATGCACACCTCCACCGGGGAAGGTGCCAGCAAGGAGTTCTCTGGTAGTTTTTACATTGCTCTGCTAGGCAGCTGAAAGACACCACAAAAGTTGTTCTACCAGCTTTCTGGGCTGAGATGGGGAACCGCTGACTTTTGGACTCGGCCGGTGAAAAAATGTTCCAAACACACCCCATGCACACCTCCACCGGGGAAGGTGCCAGCAAGGAGTTCTCTGGTAGTTTTTACATTGCTCTGCTAGGCAGCTGAAAGACACCACAAAAGTTGTTCTACCAGCTTTCTGGGCTGAGATGGGGAACCGCTGACTTTTGGACTCGGCCGGTGAAAAAATGTTCCAAACACACCCCATGCACACCTCCACCGGGGAAGGTGCCAGCAAGGAGTTCTCTGGTAGTTTTTACATTGCTCTGCTAGGCAGCTGAAAGACACCACAAAAGTTGTTCTACCAGCTTTCTGGGCTGAGATGGGGAACCGCTGACTTTTGGACTCGGCCGGTGAAAAAATGTTCCAAACACACCCCATGCACACCTCCACCGGGGAAGGTGCCAGCAAGGAGTTCTCTGGTAGTTTTTACATTGCTCTGCTAGGCAGCTGAAAGACACCACAAAAGTTGTTCTACCAGCTTTCTGGGCTGAGATGGGGAACCGCTGACTTTTGGACTCGGCCGGTGAAAAAATGTTCCAAACACACCCCATGCACACCTCCACCGGGGAAGGTGCCAGCAAGGAGTTCTCTGGTAGTTTTTACATTGCTCTGCTAGGCAGCTGAAAGACACCACAAAAGTTGTTCTACCAGCTTTCTGGGCTGAGATGGGGAACCGCTGACTTTTGGACTCGGCCGGTGAAAAAATGTTCCAAACACACCCCATGCACACCTCCACCGGGGAAGGTGCCAGCAAGGAGTTCTCTGGTAGTTTTTACATTGCTCTGCTAGGCAGCTGAAAGACACCACAAAAGTTGTTCTACCAGCTTTCTGGGCTGAGATGGGGAACCGCTGACTTTTGGACTCGGCCGGTGAAAAAATGTTCCAAACACACCCCATGCACACCTCCACCGGGGAAGGTGCCAGCAAGGAGTTCTCTGGTAGTTTTTACATTGCTCCTGCTAGGCAGCTGAAAGACACCACAAAAGTTGTTCTACCAGCTTTCTGGGCTGAGATGGGGAACCGCTGACTTTTGGACTCGGCCGGTGAAAAAATGTTCCAAACACACCCCATGCACACCTCCACCGGGGAAGGTGCCAGCAAGGAGTTCTCTGGTAGTTTTTACATTGCTCTGCTAGGCAGCTGAAAGACACCACAAAAGTTGTTCTACCAGCTTTCTGGGCTGAGATGGGGAACTGCTGACTTTTGGACTCGGCCGGTGAAAAAATGTTCCAAACACACCCCATGCACACCTCCACCGGGGAAGGTGCCAGCAAGGAGTTCTCTGGTAGTTTTTACATTGCTCTGCTAGGCAGCTGAAAGACACCACAAAAGTTGTTCTACCAGCTTTCTGGGCTGAGATGGGGAACCGCTGACTTTTGGACTCGGCCGGTGAAAAAATGTTCCAAACACACCCCATGCACACCTCCACCGGGGAAGGTGCCAGCAAGGAGTTCTCTGGTAGTTTTTACATTGCTCTGCTAGGCAGCTGAAAGACACCACAAAAGTTGTTCTACCAGCTTTCTGGGCTGAGATGGGGAACCGCTGACTTTTGGACTCGGCCGGTGAAAAAATGTTCCAAACACACCCCATGCACACCTCCACCGGGGAAGGTGCCAGCAAGGAGTTCTCTGGTAGGTTTTTACATTGCTCCGCTAGGCAGCTGAAAGACACCACAAAAGTTGTTCTACCAGCTTTCTGGGCTGAGATGGGGAACCGCTGACTTTTGGACTCGGCCGGTGAAAAAATGTTCCAAACACACCCCATGCACACCTCCACCGGGGAAGGTGCCAGCAAGGAGTTCTCTGGTAGTTTTTACATTGCTCCTGCTAGGCAGCTGAAAGACACCACAAAAGTTGTTCTACCAGCTTTCTGGGCTGAGATGGGGAACCGCTGACTTTTGGACTCGGCCGGTGAAAAAATGTTCCAAACACACCCCATGCACACCTCCACCGGGGAAGGTGCCAGCAAGGAGTTCTCTGGTAGTTTTTACATTGCTCTGCTAGGCAGCTGAAAGACACCACAAAAGTTGTTCTACCAGCTTTCTGGGCTGAGATGGGGAACCGCTGACTTTTGGACTCGGCCGGTGAAAAAATGTTCCAAACACACCCCATGCACACCTCCACCGGGGAAGGTGCCAGCAAGGAGTTCTCTGGTAGTTTTTACATTGCTCTGCTAGGCAGCTGAAAGACACCACAAAAGTTGTTCTACCAGCTTTCTGGGCTGAGATGGGGAACCGCTGACTTTTGGACTCGGCCGGTGAAAAAATGTTCCAAACACACCCCATGCACACCTCCACCGGGGAAGGTGCCAGCAAGGAGTTCTCTGGTAGTTTTTACATTGCTCTGCTAGGCAGCTGAAAGACACCACAAAAGTTGTTCTACCAGCTTTCTGGGCTGAGATGGGGAACCGCTGACTTTTGGACTCGGCCGGTGAAAAAATGTTCCAAACACACCCCATGCACACCTCCACCGGGGAAGGTGCCAGCAAGGAGTTCTCTGGTAGTTTTTACATTGCTCTGCTAGGCAGCTGAAAGACACCACAAAAGTTGTTCTACCAGCTTTCTGGGCTGAGATGGGGAACCGCTGACTTTTGGACTCGGCCGGTGAAAAAATGTTCCAAACACACCCCATGCACACCTCCACCGGGGAAGGTGCCAGCAAGGAGTTCTCTGGTAGTTTTTACATTGCTCTGCTAGGCAGCTGAAAGACACCACAAAAGTTGTTCTACCAGCTTTCTGGGCTGAGATGGGGAACCGCTGACTTTTGGACTCGGCCGGTGAAAAAATGTTCCAAACACACCCCATGCACACCTCCACCGGGGAAGGTGCCAGCAAGGAGTTCTCTGGTAGTTTTTACATTGCTCTGCTAGGCAGCTGAAAGACACCACAAAAGTTGTTCTACCAGCTTTCTGGGCTGAGATGGGGAACCGCTGACTTTTGGACTCGGCCGGTGAAAAAATGTTCCAAACACACCCCATGCACACCTCCACCGGGGAAGGTGCCAGCAAGGAGTTCTCTGGTAGTTTTTACATTGCTCTGCTAGGCAGCTGAAAGACACCACAAAAGTTGTTCTACCAGCTTTCTGGGCTGAGATGGGGAACCGCTGACTTTTGGACTCGGCCGGTGAAAAAATGTTCCAAACACACCCCATGCACACCTCCACCGGGGAAGGTGCCAGCAAGGAGTTCTCTGGTAGTTTTTACATTGCTCTGCTAGGCAGCTGAAAGACACCACAAAAGTTGTTCTACCAGCTTTCTGGGCTGAGATGGGGAACCGCTGACTTTTGGACTCGGCCGGTGAAAAAATGTTCCAAACACACCCCATGCACAACTCCACCGGGGAAGGTGCCAGCAAGGAGTTCTCTGGTAGTTTTTACATTGCTCTGCTAGGCAGCTGAAAGACACCACAAAAGTTGTTCTACCAGCTTTCTGGGCTGAGATGGGGAACCGCTGACTTTTGGACTCGGCCGGTGAAAAAATGTTCCAAACACACCCCATGCACACCTCCACCGGGGAAGGTGCCAGCAAGGAGTTCTCTGGTAGTTTTTACATTGCTCTGCTAGGCAGCTGAAAGACACCACAAAAGTTGTTCTACCAGCTTTCTGGGCTGAGATGGGGAACCGCTGACTTTTGGACTCGGCCGGTGAAAAAATGTTCCAAACACACCCCATGCACACCTCCACCGGGGAAGGTGCCAGCAAGGAGTTCTCTGGTAGTTTTTACATTGCTCTGCTAGGCAGCTGAAAGACACCACAAAAGTTGTTCTACCAGCTTTCTGGGCTGAGATGGGGAACCGCTGACTTTTGGACTCGGCCGGTGAAAAAATGTTCCAAACACACCCCATGCACACCTCCACCGGGGAAGGTGCCAGCAAGGAGTTCTCTGGTAGTTTTTACATTGCTCCTGCTAGGCAGCTGAAAGACACCACAAAAGTTGTTCTACCAGCTTTCTGGGCTGAGATGGGGAACCGCTGACTTTTGGACTCGGCCGGTGAAAAAATGTTCCAAACACACCCCATGCACACCTCCACCGGGGAAGGTGCCAGCAAGGAGTTCTCTGGTAGTTTTTACATTGCTCCTGCTAGGCAGCTGAAAGACACCACAAAAGTTGTTCTACCAGCTTTCTGGGCTGAGATGGGGAACCGCTGACTTTTGGACTCGGCCGGTGAAAAAATGTTCCAAACACACCCCATGCACACCTCCACCGGGGAAGGTGCCAGCAAGGAGTTCTCTGGTAGTTTTTACATTGCTCCGCTAGGCAGCTGAAAGACACCACAAAAGTTGTTCTACCAGCTTTCTGGGCTGAGATGGGGAACCGCTGACTTTTGGACTCGGCCGGTGAAAAAATGTTCCAAACACACCCCATGCACACCTCCACCGGGGAAGGTGCCAGCAAGGAGTTCTCTGGTAGTTTTTACATTGCTCTGCTAGGCAGCTGAAAGACACCACAAAAGTTGTTCTACCAGCTTTCTGGGCTGAGATGGGGAACCGCTGACTTTTGGACTCGGCCGGTGAAAAAATGTTCCAAACACACCCCATGCACACCTCCACCGGGGAAGGTGCCAGCAAGGAGTTCTCTGGTAGTTTTTACATTGCTCCTCTAGGCAGCTGAAAGACACCACAAAAGTTGTTCTACCAGCTTTCTGGGCTGAGATGGGGAACCGCTGACTTTTGGAGTCGGCCGGTGAAAAAATGTTCCAAACACACCCCATGCACACCTCCACCGGGGAAGGTGCCAGCAAGGAGTTCTCTGGTAGTTTTTACATTGCTCTGCTAGGCAGCTGAAAGACACCACAAAAGTTGTTCTACCAGCTTTCTGGGCTGAGATGGGGAACCGCTGACTTTTGGACTCGGCCGGTGAAAAAATGTTCCAAACACACCCCATGCACAACTCCACCGGGGAAGGTGCCAGCAAGGAGTTCTCTGGTAGTTTTTACATTGCTCCTGCTAGGCAGCTGAAAGACACCACAAAAGTTGTTCTACCAGCTTTCTGGGCTGAGATGGGGAACCGCTGACTTTTGGACTCGGCCGGTGAAAAAATGTTCCAAACACACCCCATGCACACCTCCACCGGGGAAGGTGCCAGCAAGGAGTTCTCTGGTAGTTTTTACATTGCTCTGCTAGGCAGCTGAAAGACACCACAAAAGTTGTTCTACCAGCTTTCTGGGCTGAGATGGGGAACCGCTGACTTTTGGACTCGGCCGGTGAAAAAATGTTCCAAACACACCCCATGCACAACTCCACCGGGGAAGGTGCCAGCAAGGAGTTCTCTGGTAGTTTTTACATTGCTCTGCTAGGCAGCTGAAAGACACCACAAAAGTTGTTCTACCAGCTTTCTGGGCTGAGATGGGGAACCGCTGACTTTTGGACTCGGCCGGTGAAAAAATGTTCCAAACACACCCCATGCACACCTCCACCGGGGAAGGTGCCAGCAAGGAGTTCTCTGGTAGTTTTTACATTGCTCCTCTAGGCAGCTGAAAGACACCACAAAAGTTGTTCTACCAGCTTTCTGGGCTGAGATGGGGAACCGCTGACTTTTGGAGTCGGCCGGTGAAAAAATGTTCCAAACACACCCCATGCACACCTCCACCGGGGAAGGTGCCAGCAAGGAGTTCTCTGGTAGTTTTTACATTGCTCTGCTAGGCAGCTGAAAGACACCACAAAAGTTGTTCTACCAGCTTTCTGGGCTGAGATGGGGAACCGCTGACTTTTGGACTCGGCCGGTGAAAAAATGTTCCAAACACACCCCATGCACACCTCCACCGGGGAAGGTGCCAGCAAGGAGTTCTCTGGTAGTTTTTACATTGCTCTGCTAGGCAGCTGAAAGACACCACAAAAGTTGTTCTACCAGCTTTCTGGGCTGAGATGGGGAACCGCTGACTTTTGGACTCGGCCGGTGAAAAAATGTTCCAAACACACCCCATGCACACCTCCACCGGGGAAGGTGCCAGCAAGGAGTTCTCTGGTAGTTTTTACATTGCTCTGCTAGGCAGCTGAAAGACACCACAAAAGTTGTTCTACCAGCTTTCTGGGCTGAGATGGGGAACCGCTGACTTTTGGACTCGGCCGGTGAAAAAATGTTCCAAACACACCCCATGCACAACTCCACCGGGGAAGGTGCCAGCAAGGAGTTCTCTGGTAGTTTTTACATTGCTCCGCTAGGCAGCTGAAAGACACCACAAAAGTTGTTCTACCAGCTTTCTGGGCTGAGATGGGGAACCGCTGACTTTTGGACTCGGCCGGTGAAAAAATGTTCCAAACACACCCCATGCACAACTCCACCGGGGAAGGTGCCAGCAAGGAGTTCTCTGGTAGTTTTTACATTGCTCTGCTAGGCAGCTGAAAGACACCACAAAAGTTGTTCTACCAGCTTTCTGGGCTGAGATGGGGAACCGCTGACTTTTGGACTCGGCCGGTGAAAAAATGTTCCAAACACACCCCATGCACACCTCCACCGGGGAAGGTGCCAGCAAGGAGTTCTCTGGTAGTTTTTACATTGCTCCTCTAGGCAGCTGAAAGACACCACAAAAGTTGTTCTACCAGCTTTCTGGGCTGAGATGGGGAACCGCTGACTTTTGGACTCGGCCGGTGAAAAAATGTTCCAAACACACCCCATGCACACCTCCACCGGGGAAGGTGCCAGCAAGGAGTTCTCTGGTAGTTTTTACATTGCTCTGCTAGGCAGCTGAAAGACACCACAAAAGTTGTTCTACCAGCTTTCTGGGCTGAGATGGGGAACCGCTGACTTTTGGACTCGGCCGGTGAAAAAATGTTCCAAACACACCCCATGCACACCTCCACCGGGGAAGGTGCCAGCAAGGAGTTCTCTGGTAGTTTTTACATTGCTCTGCTAGGCAGCTGAAAGACACCACAAAAGTTGTTCTACCAGCTTTCTGGGCTGAGATGGGGAACCGCTGACTTTTGGACTCGGCCGGTGAAAAAATGTTCCAAACACACCCCATGCACACCTCCACCGGGGAAGGTGCCAGCAAGGAGTTCTCTGGTAGTTTTTACATTGCTCCTGCTAGGCAGCTGAAAGACACCACAAAAGTTGTTCTACCAGCTTTCTGGGCTGAGATGGGGAACCGCTGACTTTTGGACTCGGCCGGTGAAAAAATGTTCCAAACACACCCCATGCACAACTCCACCGGGGAAGGTGCCAGCAAGGAGTTCTCTGGTAGTTTTTACATTGCTCTGCTAGGCAGCTGAAAGACACCACAAAAGTTGTTCTACCAGCTTTCTGGGCTGAGATGGGGAACCGCTGACTTTTGGACTCGGCCGGTGAAAAAATGTTCCAAACACACCCCATGCACACCTCCACCGGGGAAGGTGCCAGCAAGGAGTTCTCTGGTAGTTTTTACATTGCTCTGCTAGGCAGCTGAAAGACACCACAAAAGTTGTTCTACCAGCTTTCTGGGCTGAGATGGGGAACCGCTGACTTTTGGACTCGGCCGGTGAAAAAATGTTCCAAACACACCCCATGCACACCTCCACCGGGGAAGGTGCCAGCAAGGAGTTCTCTGGTAGTTTTTACATTGCTCTGCTAGGCAGCTGAAAGACACCACAAAAGTTGTTCTACCAGCTTTCTGGGCTGAGATGGGGAACCGCTGACTTTTGGACTCGGCCGGTGAAAAAATGTTCCAAACACACCCCATGCACAACTCCACCGGGGAAGGTGCCAGCAAGGAGTTCTCTGGTAGTTTTTACATTGCTCTGCTAGGCAGCTGAAAGACACCACAAAAGTTGTTCTACCAGCTTTCTGGGCTGAGATGGGGAACCGCTGACTTTTGGACTCGGCCGGTGAAAAAATGTTCCAAACACACCCCATGCACAACTCCACCGGGGAAGGTGCCAGCAAGGAGTTCTCTGGTAGTTTTTACATTGCTCTGCTAGGCAGCTGAAAGACACCACAAAAGTTGTTCTACCAGCTTTCTGGGCTGAGATGGGGAACCGCTGACTTTTGGACTCGGCCGGTGAAAAAATGTTCCAAACACACCCCATGCACACCTCCACCGGGGAAGGTGCCAGCAAGGAGTTCTCTGGTAGTTTTTACATTGCTCTGCTAGGCAGCTGAAAGACACCACAAAAGTTGTTCTACCAGCTTTCTGGGCTGAGATGGGGAACCGCTGACTTTTGGACTCGGCCGGTGAAAAAATGTTCCAAACACACCCCATGCACACCTCCACCGGGGAAGGTGCCAGCAAGGAGTTCTCTGGTAGTTTTTACATTGCTCTGCTAGGCAGCTGAAAGACACCACAAAAGTTGTTCTACCAGCTTTCTGGGCTGAGATGGGGAACCGCTGACTTTTGGACTCGGCCGGTGAAAAAATGTTCCAAACACACCCCATGCACACCTCCACCGGGGAAGGTGCCAGCAAGGAGTTCTCTGGTAGTTTTTACATTGCTCCTGCTAGGCAGCTGAAAGACACCACAAAAGTTGTTCTACCAGCTTTCTGGGCTGAGATGGGGAACCGCTGACTTTTGGACTCGGCCGGTGAAAAAATGTTCCAAACACACCCCATGCACACCTCCACCGGGGAAGGTGCCAGCAAGGAGTTCTCTGGTAGTTTTTACATTGCTCTGCTAGGCAGCTGAAAGACACCACAAAAGTTGTTCTACCAGCTTTCTGGGCTGAGATGGGGAACCGCTGACTTTTGGACTCGGCCGGTGAAAAAATGTTCCAAACACACCCCATGCACACCTCCACCGGGGAAGGTGCCAGCAAGGAGTTCTCTGGTAGTTTTTACATTGCTCTGCTAGGCAGCTGAAAGACACCACAAAAGTTGTTCTACCAGCTTTCTGGGCTGAGATGGGGAACCGCTGACTTTTGGACTCGGCCGGTGAAAAAATGTTCCAAACACACCCCATGCACACCTCCACCGGGGAAGGTGCCAGCAAGGAGTTCTCTGGTAGTTTTTACATTGCTCTGCTAGGCAGCTGAAAGACACCACAAAAGTTGTTCTACCAGCTTTCTGGGCTGAGATGGGGAACCGCTGACTTTTGGACTCGGCCGGTGAAAAAATGTTCCAAACACACCCCATGCACACCTCCACCGGGGAAGGTGCCAGCAAGGAGTTCTCTGGTAGTTTTTACATTGCTCTGCTAGGCAGCTGAAAGACACCACAAAAGTTGTTCTACCAGCTTTCTGGGCTGAGATGGGGAACCGCTGACTTTTGGACTCGGCCGGTGAAAAAATGTTCCAAACACACCCCATGCACAACTCCACCGGGGAAGGTGCCAGCAAGGAGTTCTCTGGTAGTTTTTACATTGCTCTGCTAGGCAGCTGAAAGACACCACAAAAGTTGTTCTACCAGCTTTCTGGGCTGAGATGGGGAACCGCTGACTTTTGGACTCGGCCGGTGAAAAAATGTTCCAAACACACCCCATGCACACCTCCACCGGGGAAGGTGCCAGCAAGGAGTTCTCTGGTAGTTTTTACATTGCTCCTGCTAGGCAGCTGAAAGACACCACAAAAGTTGTTCTACCAGCTTTCTGGGCTGAGATGGGGAACCGCTGACTTTTGGACTCGGCCGGTGAAAAAATGTTCCAAACACACCCCATGCACACCTCCACCGGGGAAGGTGCCAGCAAGGAGTTCTCTGGTAGTTTTTACATTGCTCTGCTAGGCAGCTGAAAGACACCACAAAAGTTGTTCTACCAGCTTTCTGGGCTGAGATGGGGAACCGCTGACTTTTGGACTCGGCCGGTGAAAAAATGTTCCAAACACACCCCATGCACACCTCCACCGGGGAAGGTGCCAGCAAGGAGTTCTCTGGTAGTTTTTACATTGCTCTGCTAGGCAGCTGAAAGACACCACAAAAGTTGTTCTACCAGCTTTCTGGGCTGAGATGGGGAACCGCTGACTTTTGGACTCGGCCGGTGAAAAAATGTTCCAAACACACCCCATGCACACCTCCACCGGGGAAGGTGCCAGCAAGGAGTTCTCTGGTAGTTTTTACATTGCTCCTGCTAGGCAGCTGAAAGACACCACAAAAGTTGTTCTACCAGCTTTCTGGGCTGAGATGGGGAACCGCTGACTTTTGGACTCGGCCGGTGAAAAAATGTTCCAAACACACCCCATGCACACCTCCACCGGGGAAGGTGCCAGCAAGGAGTTCTCTGGTAGTTTTTACATTGCTAATGCTAGGCAGCTGAAAGACACCACAAAAGTTGTTCTACCAGCTTTCTGGGCTGAGATGGGGAACCGCTGACTTTTGGACTCGGCCGGTGAAAAAATGTTCCAAACACACCCCATGCACACCTCCACCGGGGAAGGTGCCAGCAAGGAGTTCTCTGGTAGTTTTTACATTGCTCTGCTAGGCAGCTGAAAGACACCACAAAAGTTGTTCTACCAGCTTTCTGGGCTGAGATGGGGAACCGCTGACTTTTGGACTCGGCCGGTGAAAAAATGTTCCAAACACACCCCATGCACACCTCCACCGGGGAAGGTGCCAGCAAGGAGTTCTCTGGTAGTTTTTACATTGCTCTGCTAGGCAGCTGAAAGACACCACAAAAGTTGTTCTACCAGCTTTCTGGGCTGAGATGGGGAACCGCTGACTTTTGGACTCGGCCGGTGAAAAAATGTTCCAAACACACCCCATGCACAACTCCACCGGGGAAGGTGCCAGCAAGGAGTTCTCTGGTAGTTTTTACATTGCTCTGCTAGGCAGCTGAAAGACACCACAAAAGTTGTTCTACCAGCTTTCTGGGCTGAGATGGGGAACCGCTGACTTTTGGACTCGGCCGGTGAAAAAATGTTCCAAACACACCCCATGCACAACTCCACCGGGGAAGGTGCCAGCAAGGAGTTCTCTGGTAGTTTTTACATTGCTCTGCTAGGCAGCTGAAAGACACCACAAAAGTTGTTCTACCAGCTTTCTGGGCTGAGATGGGGAACCGCTGACTTTTGGACTCGGCCGGTGAAAAAATGTTCCAAACACACCCCATGCACAACTCCACCGGGGAAGGTGCCAGCAAGGAGTTCTCTGGTAGTTTTTACATTGCTCCTGCTAGGCAGCTGAAAGACACCACAAAAGTTGTTCTACCAGCTTTCTGGGCTGAGATGGGGAACCGCTGACTTTTGGACTCGGCCGGTGAAAAAATGTTCCAAACACACCCCATGCACACCTCCACCGGGGAAGGTGCCAGCAAGGAGTTCTCTGGTAGTTTTTACATTGCTCTGCTAGGCAGCTGAAAGACACCACAAAAGTTGTTCTACCAGCTTTCTGGGCTGAGATGGGGAACCGCTGACTTTTGGACTCGGCCGGTGAAAAAATGTTCCAAACACACCCCATGCACACCTCCACCGGGGAAGGTGCCAGCAAGGAGTTCTCTGGTAGTTTTTACATTGCTCTGCTAGGCAGCTGAAAGACACCACAAAAGTTGTTCTACCAGCTTTCTGGGCTGAGATGGGGAACCGCTGACTTTTGGACTCGGCTGGTGAAAAAATGTTCCAAACACACCCCATGCACACCTCCACCGGGGAAGGTGCCAGCAAGGAGTTCTCTGGTAGTTTTTACATTGCTCTGCTAGGCAGCTGAAAGACACCACAAAAGTTGTTCTACCAGCTTTCTGGGCTGAGATGGGGAACCGCTGACTTTTGGACTCGGCCGGTGAAAAAATGTTCCAAACACACCCCATGCACACCTCCACCGGGGAAGGTGCCAGCAAGGAGTTCTCTGGTAGTTTTTACATTGCTCTGCTAGGCAGCTGAAAGACACCACAAAAGTTGTTCTACCAGCTTTCTGGGCTGAGATGGGGAACCGCTGACTTTTGGACTAGGCCGGTGAAAAAATGTTCCAAACACACCCCATGCACACCTCCACCGGGGAAGGTGCCAGCAAGGAGTTCTCTGGTAGTTTTTACATTGCTCTGCTAGGCAGCTGAAAGACACCACAAAAGTTGTTCTACCAGCTTTCTGGGCTGAGATGGGGAACCGCTGACTTTTGGACTCGGCCGGTGAAAAAATGTTCCAAACACACCCCATGCACACCTCCACCGGGGAAGGTGCCAGCAAGGAGTTCTCTGGTAGTTTTTACATTGCTCTGCTAGGCAGCTGAAAGACACCACAAAAGTTGTTCTACCAGCTTTCTGGGCTGAGATGGGGAACCGCTGACTTTTGGACTCGGCCGGTGAAAAAATGTTCCAAACACACCCCATGCACACCTCCACCGGGGAAGGTGCCAGCAAGGAGTTCTCTGGTAGTTTTTACATTGCTCCTGCTAGGCAGCTGAAAGACACCACAAAAGTTGTTCTACCAGCTTTCTGGGCTGAGATGGGGAACCGCTGACTTTTGGACTCGGCCGGTGAAAAAATGTTCCAAACACACCCCATGCACACCTCCACCGGGGAAGGTGCCAGCAAGGAGTTCTCTGGTAGGTTTTTACATTGCTCCGCTAGGCAGCTGAAAGACACCACAAAAGTTGTTCTACCAGCTTTCTGGGCTGAGATGGGGAACCGCTGACTTTTGGACTCGGCCGGTGAAAAAATGTTCCAAACACACCCCATGCACACCTCCACCGGGGAAGGTGCCAGCAAGGAGTTCTCTGGTAGTTTTTACATTGCTCCTCTAGGCAGCTGAAAGACACCACAAAAGTTGTTCTACCAGCTTTCTGGGCTGAGATGGGGAACCGCTGACTTTTGGACTCGGCCGGTGAAAAAATGTTCCAAACACACCCCATGCACACCTCCACCGGGGAAGGTGCCAGCAAGGAGTTCTCTGGTAGTTTTTACATTGCTCCTGCTAGGCAGCTGAAAGACACCACAAAAGTTGTTCTACCAGCTTTCTGGGCTGAGATGGGGAACCGCTGACTTTTGGACTCGGCCGGTGAAAAAATGTTCCAAACACACCCCATGCACACCTCCACCGGGGAAGGTGCCAGCAAGGAGTTCTCTGGTAGTTTTTACATTGCTCTGCTAGGCAGCTGAAAGACACCACAAAAGTTGTTCTACCAGCTTTCTGGGCTGAGATGGGGAACCGCTGACTTTTGGACTCGGCCGGTGAAAAAATGTTCCAAACACACCCCATGCACACCTCCACCGGGGAAGGTGCCAGCAAGGAGTTCTCTGGTAGTTTTTACATTGCTCCGCTAGGCAGCTGAAAGACACCACAAAAGTTGTTCTACCAGCTTTCTGGGCTGAGATGGGGAACCGCTGACTTTTGGACTCGGCCGGTGAAAAAATGTTCCAAACACACCCCATGCACACCTCCACCGGGGAAGGTGCCAGCAAGGAGTTCTCTGGTAGTTTTTACATTGCTCCGCTAGGCAGCTGAAAGACACCACAAAAGTTGTTCTACCAGCTTTCTGGGCTGAGATGGGGAACCGCTGACTTTTGGACTCGGCCGGTGAAAAAATGTTCCAAACACACCCCATGCACACCTCCACCGGGGAAGGTGCCAGCAAGGAGTTCTCTGGTAGTTTTTACATTGCTCTGCTAGGCAGCTGAAAGACACCACAAAAGTTGTTCTACCAGCTTTCTGGGCTGAGATGGGGAACCGCTGACTTTTGGACTCGGCCGGTGAAAAAATGTTCCAAACACACCCCATGCACACCTCCACCGGGGAAGGTGCCAGCAAGGAGTTCTCTGGTAGTTTTTACATTGCTCCTGCTAGGCAGCTGAAAGACACCACAAAAGTTGTTCTACCAGCTTTCTGGGCTGAGATGGGGAACCGCTGACTTTTGGACTCGGCCGGTGAAAAAATGTTCCAAACACACCCCATGCACACCTCCACCGGGGAAGGTGCCAGCAAGGAGTTCTCTGGTAGGTTTTTACATTGCTCTGCTAGGCAGCTGAAAGACACCACAAAAGTTGTTCTACCAGCTTTCTGGGCTGAGATGGGGAACCGCTGACTTTTGGACTCGGCCGGTGAAAAAATGTTCCAAACACACCCCATGCACACCTCCACCGGGGAAGGTGCCAGCAAGGAGTTCTCTGGTAGTTTTTACATTGCTCTGCTAGGCAGCTGAAAGACACCACAAAAGTTGTTCTACCAGCTTTCTGGGCTGAGATGGGGAACCGCTGACTTTTGGACTCGGCCGGTGAAAAAATGTTCCAAACACACCCCATGCACACCTCCACCGGGGAAGGTGCCAGCAAGGAGTTCTCTGGTAGTTTTTACATTGCTCTGCTAGGCAGCTGAAAGACACCACAAAAGTTGTTCTACCAGCTTTCTGGGCTGAGATGGGGAACCGCTGACTTTTGGACTCGGCCGGTGAAAAAATGTTCCAAACACACCCCATGCACACCTCCACCGGGGAAGGTGCCAGCAAGGAGTTCTCTGGTAGTTTTTACATTGCTCTGCTAGGCAGCTGAAAGACACCACAAAAGTTGTTCTACCAGCTTTCTGGGCTGAGATGGGGAACCGCTGACTTTTGGAGTCGGCCGGTGAAAAAATGTTCCAAACACACCCCATGCACACCTCCACCGGGGAAGGTGCCAGCAAGGAGTTCTCTGGTAGTTTTTACATTGCTCTGCTAGGCAGCTGAAAGACACCACAAAAGTTGTTCTACCAGCTTTCTGGGCTGAGATGGGGAACCGCTGACTTTTGGACTCGGCCGGTGAAAAAATGTTCCAAACACACCCCATGCACACCTCCACCGGGGAAGGTGCCAGCAAGGAGTTCTCTGGTAGTTTTTACATTGCTCTGCTAGGCAGCTGAAAGACACCACAAAAGTTGTTCTACCAGCTTTCTGGGCTGAGATGGGGAACCGCTGACTTTTGGACTCGGCCGGTGAAAAAATGTTCCAAACACACCCCATGCACACCTCCACCGGGGAAGGTGCCAGCAAGGAGTTCTCTGGTAGTTTTTACATTGCTCTGCTAGGCAGCTGAAAGACACCACAAAAGTTGTTCTACCAGCTTTCTGGGCTGAGATGGGGAACCGCTGACTTTTGGACTCGGCCGGTGAAAAAATGTTCCAAACACACCCCATGCACACCTCCACCGGGGAAGGTGCCAGCAAGGAGTTCTCTGGTAGTTTTTACATTGCTCTGCTAGGCAGCTGAAAGACACCACAAAAGTTGTTCTACCAGCTTTCTGGGCTGAGATGGGGAACCGCTGACTTTTGGACTCGGCCGGTGAAAAAATGTTCCAAACACACCCCATGCACACCTCCACCGGGGAAGGTGCCAGCAAGGAGTTCTCTGGTAGTTTTTACATTGCTCTGCTAGGCAGCTGAAAGACACCACAAAAGTTGTTCTACCAGCTTTCTGGGCTGAGATGGGGAACCGCTGACTTTTGGACTCGGCCGGTGAAAAAATGTTCCAAACACACCCCATGCACACCTCCACCGGGGAAGGTGCCAGCAAGGAGTTCTCTGGTAGTTTTTACATTGCTCTGCTAGGCAGCTGAAAGACACCACAAAAGTTGTTCTACCAGCTTTCTGGGCTGAGATGGGGAACCGCTGACTTTTGGACTCGGCCGGTGAAAAAATGTTCCAAACACACCCCATGCACACCTCCACCGGGGAAGGTGCCAGCAAGGATTTCTCTGGCGGTTTTTACATTGCTCCGCTAGGCAGCTGAAAGACACCACAAAAGTTGTTCTACCAGCTTTCTGGGCTGAGATGGGGAACCGCTGACTTTTGGACTCGGCCGGTGAAAAAATGTTCCAAACACACCCCATGCACACCTCCACCGGGGAAGGTGCCAGCAAGGAGTTCTCTGGTAGGTTTTTACATTGCTCTGCTAGGCAGCTGAAAGA